>NW_028318529.1:0-75000 GCF_062004578.1 Staurois parvus
CCATCCGATGTTCTTGGTAGGAGATTTACCAGGAGATCAGTGGATGCCAGCACTGTAGTGATATGGGAGGAGAAGATCTCTCACCATCCGATGTTCTTGGTGGGAGATCTACCAGGAGATCAGTGGATGCCAGCACTGTAGTGATATGGGAGGAGATCTCTCACCATCTAATGTTCTTGGTGGGAGATCTGTCAGGAGATCAGTGGATGCCAGCACTTTAGTGATATGGGAGGAGATCTCTCACCATCCGATGTTCTTGGTGGGAGATCTACCAGGAGATCAGTGGATGCCAGCACTGTAGTGATATGGGAGAAGATCTCTCACCATCTGATGTTCTTGGTGGGAGATCTACCAGGAGATCAGTGGATGCCAGCACTTTAGTGATATAGGAGGAGAAGATCTCTCACCATCCGATGTTCTTGGTGGGAGATCTGTCAGGAGATCAGTGGATGCCAGCACTGTAGTGATATGGGAGGAGAAGATCTCTCACCATCCGATGTTCTTGGTGGGAGATCTACCAGGAGATCAGTGGATGCCAGCACTGTAGTGATATGGGAGGAGAAGATCTCTCACCATCCGATGTTCTTGGTGGGAGATCTACCAGGAGATCAGTGGATGCCAGCACTGTAGTGATATGGGAGGAGAAGATCTCTCACCATCCGATGTTCTTGGTGGGAGATCTACCAGGAGATCAGTGGATGCCAGCACTGTAGTGATATGGGAGGAGATCTCTCACCATCCGATGTTCTTGGTGGGAGATCTACCAGGAGATCAGTGGATGCCAGCACTGTAGTGATATGGGAGGAGATCTCTCACCATCCGATGTTCTTGGTGGGAGATCTACCAGGAGATCAGTGGATGCCAGCACTTTAGTGATTATGTGAAAATTAGGGAACACTCGGGCTTGAATAATAAAAGAGCAGCTAGTGCATTTTGCAGGCATATAGATTATAGTAATAAGTGCATCACTATCAACTTTCCGATAACAAATGTTGGTGAATATGCACCCCACCAATAATAGGTGTGGAAAGGTGCAAAAACATGCAGATAAATCAAAGAATACGTCCATGCAAAAGCCTCCTAAATCCGTAGGTACTGGTGCTTAAAAGATGAGACACAACATAGGAAAGTCCTCCACCGTCAAATCAATCACATGGCCTCTTACCCTAAGGAATGGTCAGCTTAATTTTAGACACAGACCTCCAGATATGAGTCCTCAGTCGATTCACTGTGTATCCACCACTCCTCCTAGTTCCAGATAAGCCAGCGCTCTCTCAAGGCAACATACATCAAAGAGGAGAACAAGGCCATCTGACAGTGTAGGAAAACTGCAAAGAATAATTTATTCAAGCATTACACTCACATTCATCGATCTAAAAACCAGCATGTCAGAATAGTGTCTCAACCAACAAGTTGGCCGTGGTCCATGCTGGTGCGCAATGATGTCACATGCTGTGACTCCATCCTACGCGTTTAATCTTCAAGACGTCATCAGGGCGGCGATGATATCTGAGGATAAAATGATCTCTCACCATCTAATGGTTTGCCTCTCTTTGCTAACATTGTGACTGGCCTGATTCCGGTGTTCACAATACAGCATAATTGTGCCACTTCCTTCAGATTAGCCACCAAATGTCTGGCCAATGATCCTTCCTGATTGGATAGAGATTGACTGGCTTGTTTAGCTTTAGCCGTACGTTTGTGGTGTTAATTCTAAAGGAGATGGTCCTCTTACAGGGTAAGTGATGTGGCCTGTTTAGTCAAATTCTTAGAACTACTGTAACAGCAGAAGTACACAATGATGGCACCTAAAGCCATGACAAACCTTTGTGGGGAAGGCTTGGAACCCCTGCCAGATCTCCAGGTGTCACTGGGAGGTAAATGGTCCCCATTGTAGAGATTCCCTTCACTTCCTTTCTGGTCACTGGGACAGGAAGTGAGAAGAAATTTGTTGGCAGGAAAACCTTCTCGACAGTCTAACCCTTTACCACGCTCTCCAGAACTGTAAGAAAACTCCTGTAAAATGTACTGAAGAATGGCCTTGCCTTCCAAATAATTAGTCATTCCTCTCGGTGACTTTAATGTGTTCTGCTGAATTTTTAAGCAATATTGTTTGGTCACTGACCGGCCCCCCCAGCCTAATGATTGGATACTGACCCCCCCCCCCCCCCCCCACCAGTAAGGTTCTAATTCTGTCTTCTAATCCTGTCTCTAGGCTCAGGCCTTACCTTGGTACCACTCTGTCAGCACTGCAGGAGGTTGCTCGGGTAATGGCCGTTCCTGATTGGTTATAAATGGGGTCCTGTGAGTCCTGACCATGTATAGCAGACAAAGTAAAAGGTCTGCTAGATATTGGGCATAGTAAGAAGCCTATTCTTCTCTTCTACATGATCCTGCACTTCCCTGGCTTGCCCACTGAGCCCAATACCACACATTTCATGGCAGATAAAAAGGTGGAAAATGAGTACAGGCATAAAGTCCAGGATGACCTAATAGGTTTATTTACAAGTGGGGGAACATAGGTTTTAAAATGTGTGGGGGGTTTTGTTTTCTTTTTTTGGATCACCATTGTGTAAACACTTGTTAATGGCTAAGCTCAATGTTCATATTTCTGTGATGTCCCAATCATGCTTCACATCTCTGAACACATTTACACTGACTAGTCCTCTGTTATCCTCTGTTGTGTTGTTATGCATCACATTTTCAGACCTGAGCTGACTGAATTTCACAAAGACTTCCTCAGCCCTCACTCCCTACTGCACTTTGTCGGGCTGGCAGAGGGTAGGGATCTCATTTTATCTGACGGTCTCTTTCTTGCAGATCTTGGCTATTATCAGAAGGTTACATCAACAGTCTGGATGATCTGCCTCCTGAAGGGATCATGGAGAACAGAGAGGAATCCACCAAGACAAAGCTTTCTCCTCAAGGAAAAGGAAGTCAAATGACCAAAGTCTCACAGAAGAGGACACAAGTGCCCCAAACACCTGGCCAGCCCTGTTTTCCTTTACCTTCCAATCAGTCTTGCCAGTCACCCATAAAAGAAATCTTTGCATCACCATCCCTTCTGGGGCCTCCTTCACCTGCACCCTCAGAAGTCTATGGACCCCGAGTTCCAGTCTTACTTCTCCTTTCCCGTTTCTCTCAGCTGTCAGATCCCTCCTCTTGTTTGGTCTCCCCTTCAGTTTTAAAGGGGCTTCTGACCTATGTGGCTTGCCACCCTAACCCCTCAAATCAAGCTGCTCGTATTCTGCAACGCCTAACTTGTGACCCGTTGTGTCTGGAGGCCTTCATCCGGACTGGCAGCATTTGCACGTTGCGAGCAAGATTGCTTCTTCATGAGTCTCCAGGTGGAGATGACAAGGAGAGGAGCCGACACCCCAGAAAAGAGCAAGAAAACTTGGTAAGAGATTGGAGGAATGACAGGGAAGGCTAGTCAGACTGGGAAAAAAATGGTGGCTTTTGACCTCCTGCCAACAAAATACTACTTGCCTGGCTCTCTGGCTTTACTGCTTTCTCAGCCACAGTCCTGGAACAAGCATGTAGATTGGAAAGAAAATTCAGAGCACATGACCCTACATACCTGATCCGGATTTCTGCCTTAGAAAGGATTAAAGTTTCATGTCCAAGCAAAACGTTTTTTTGTTTTTTTTTCCTTTTTCCGTTCATTGGGGGACACAGGATTCAGTGGACTTTTGGTTATACTGCAGCTTACGGGAGGATTTGGACAGAACAATTTGGCAAACAAAGGGAAGTGGCTATATAACTCCTCCTACTCTAAATGCAAAGGCTGTTAGCATACCTCATCGCCTTCCCCTTTAGAATCATTGTCTGCAGCTAGAGCGGCCTCAAAGGCTTCTGCTGCACAGACTGATGAAGACTTTCATAGATCCACGCTGGATGATTAGGTTTCTGAGAAGGTGCAAGTGGCTGCCATAGCTTTCAGGTTTAAAGCTGAAGTCTACAGAAAGAAAATGGCTCCCTTGTAGTAGAATACTGCCTGCAAAAAGTACAGTCATGGCCCAAATCTTGTCGTTCCCCCCCCCCCCCCCCCCACACGTTTCTGTCCGATAATGCAACACTTCAATCAGAAAATTGTTGCAATTACAAATGTTTTGCTATTCTCATGTTTATTTCTTTTGCTTGTATTGGTATGACCGAAAAATGTGGAGAAACCAAAGCGCCAAATCTGACACATTCCACCCAAAACCACAAAAATGGACTGGACAGAATTATTGGTACCCTCAATGTAATATTTGGTAGCGCACCCCTTGCAAAAATAAGTGAAATCAGTGGCTTCCTTCCACCTATCTACTGGAGTTTTGGATTGCTCTTCTTTCGCCAACTGCTCCGGGTCTCTCAAATTGGAAGGGTTAACTTTCCCAACTGCTCTTCTGAAAATCTCTCACAGGAGATCTGGACTCCTTGCTTGCCAGTTCAGTCCTCCTCAGCGCTTTGTCTAACACCTTCTCTGGGGGCTTTGTGACGTGTGCTTTGGGTCATTCTCCTGCTGGAAGACCCATGACCTCTGACATTGGAGACCCAACTTTCTGACAGCGGGCCCTACATTGCACCCCAGAATTCTTTGGTAGTCTTCAGATTTCATAATGCCATGCACACGGTCAAGACCTCCAGTGCCTGAAGAAGCAAAGCCACCCCAAACCATCGGTGACCCCCACCATGTGTGACTGGAGGACTAGATTCTTTTCTGTAAAGGCCTCATTGCTTTTTCTGAAAACAGTAGAATGATGGACTTTACCAAAAATCGTATTTTGTGTTGTCTGTCCCCAGCACATTCTTCCAAAAGCATTTTGGCTTCCTCAGGTCAGTTTTGGCAAACTCCAGTCTGGCTTCCAATATGTTTCTGTGTCAGCAGTGGGGTCCTCCTGCGTCTCCTCCCATATTTCTGTGTCAGCAGTGGGGTCCTCCTGCGTCTCCTCCCATATTTCTGTGTCAGCAGTGGGGTCCTCCTGCGTCTCCTCCCATATTTCTGTGTCAGCAGTGGGGTCCTCCTGGGTCTCCTACCGTATTTCTGTGTCAGCAGTGGGGTCCTCCTGGGTCTCCCACCGTATTTCTGTGTCAGCAGTGGGGTCCTCCTGGGTCTCCCACCGTATTTCTGTGTCAGCAGTGGGGTCCTCCTGGGTCTCCCACCGTATTTCTGTGTCAGCAGTGGGGTCCTCCTGGGTCTCCCACCGTATTTCTGTGTCAGCAGTGGGGTCCTCCTGGGTCTCCCACCGTATTTCTGTGTCAGCAGTGGGGTCCTTCTGGGTCTCCCACCGTATTTCTGTGTCAGCAGTGGGGTCCTTCTGGGTCTCCCACCGTATTTCTGTGTCAGCAGTGGGGTCCTCCTGGGTCTCCCATCATATTTGTGTCAGTAGTGGGGTCCTCCTGGGTCTCCTCCCATATTTGTGTCAGCAGTGAGGTCCTCCTGGGTCTCCTCCCATATTTCTGTGTCAGTGGTGGGGTCCTCCTGGGTCTCCTACCATAGCGCCCCTTTTCATTCAGATGGTGACATATAGTGCAAGCAGACACCGTTGTACCCGGTGCCTGAAGGTCAGTTTGATTTTGTCTGGAAGTTGATGGAGGTTCTTTAGCCACCATTCCAACAACCCTTCCTTGCAATCTTTGATTGATTTTTCTCTTTCGTCTAAATCCAGGCAGATTAGCTACAGTGCCATGAGCTGTAAACTTCTTGACAATGTTGCGCACAGTGGACACAGGAACAGGAAGATCTCTGGAGATGGACTTGTAACCTTGAGATTGTCCATGCTTTTCCACAATTTTTTTTTTCTCAAATCCTCAATTTTTTGTTGCTTTTTTCTCTTCTCCATGCTCCATGTGGCACACAGAGACACACAACAGAAAGGCGGAGGCCATTTGTCACCATTGTAACTGGTTGTTGGTGTGATTTCTATGTTGTCAGCACCTGGTCATGGATACGGGGAGTCTAATGACAAATTACAGGAACATCACAGACTTGGAATGCAATTATTTCTTACAATTCTGAGAATGTGCCAATAATGTCCATTTTGGGGGTTCTGTGTGGAATGTGTCAGATTTGGCTTTTTGTTTCTCCCTTTTGTGTCATACCAATACAAACCAAAGAAATAAACGTGAGAATGCCAAAACATTTGTCATGGCAGACATTTTCTGGGTGAAGTGGTGTGTTATCAGACAGAAATGCGGGGGGGTAATATTTGTGGCCTTGACTGTACTTTTAGGAACCCAATCCTCTGCTCTCACAGGCTGTCTCTGAACTATAAAGGACCATTCCCCACAGCCTCTTCTTCCCTATGCTCCAGCAGGCACAGGTCCTATGACATCACATTCAATGCAGAGCCCATAGCCCTGAAAAGAAAGTGAGGGCGCAGAGGCCAATCCACTGCCGGTGCATAGCAGAGTAGAAGATCCAGTAAATAAAACTGCTTTTTGCTGCCCCTAGACCTAAATGAGCATTTAACCGTTGCAGAGCAGGCCAGCCCCACTCCAGGGGGCTTTAAAACAAACAACGCCCAGCTCTTCTTATTGATGAGGAGCCTTTCTCCATAAAGATGGGAGAGCGGCCTACAGCTTCTACTAGCACTGCTTCCAGTCTTGGATCTCTGAGAGGCTGAAACTACAAACCTTTGTTACAGACTTCCATATAGAGGCTGGAAAAGTCCAAGGATGGTAAACGGAGGGATCCTAAACCCTCAGAAGTCAGTGCTGGAACCAACTCATCGCTGAAGTCAATGGAGCTCATCCTACGTACAGATTAAACCAGAGTTTCTTCTCTCAGCTCCCAGAGTTGGACTCAACAGTCCAGAAACTGTCCAGTCCTGCATGAAAATTCTGATCTTCACAATAGACTTTCAAAGTTCAAGTTGCTCAGTTCCACACCAGACCCCTTCAGATCAACATTCTGTTGTGGCACAAAAGGTTCAGTCTCTAGATAAACCAGCCCACCTGACACAGACAGACAGATTTTCCCTGACTGGTGTCTCAGGATCTGCCCATCCCCCCCGTCTTCTGTCTTCACACGTTCTCCCAGGTGAATGTTTCGGCCTCTTCTGATGCCGTTTTCGAAGGTCCATCTGGCAACTGCCTGCACTTTGCCTGTTTTTGTCTTGTCTGTGCTGCCCACCCCAAATGCTGCTCCGTTCTGTGCCCCTCAATGTTGGGAAAAAAACTTACATTTATTTCTCTGCCATAACATCTGTTTCTTGGAGTCATGGAGGCCCCCTTCCCCATGTCTTAGGCATCCTGGGAGTGGGAGGGGTTCTGCCATAATCCTCCTGTGGATGGTGGTACAGCCCAATGTTACTGAATCCTGGGTCCCCCTAGGAATACCAGGAAACAGACAATACAGTAAGTACAGACAATCTTTAGGATAGAATATGGGAGGACTGGAACCCCTGCCAACTTTCACTGCTACCCTTGTGTAACGGACCCCAGACACCCATGACTGGGTATCTCCATCAAGAAACTGCATCTCAGGCTTAGGAACGCGAGACCAGTGACTCTGGCTATTGTTACCCCAAGATCCAGACGACACCAGATTTGAAGTAAGCCAGAGGTAGACTAGTTTATTTGAACACAGATACAAGATATATACACTCGTGGTGGGACACTCCCCCCTCCCTGTATAATGACACCGGGCGGGACAATCAACATTTAGTAACAGACACAGGTATTCAAACTTCACTCCAGCAGACCGTCCCATCAGGAGGGAGGGCTGCTGGAGACACCCCCCCCCCTTCCTAAGCTAATACACATAAACACATACATCCCATAATAGTTTGCTCCTAAGCAAGACACACAATAGAACAATGGGATGTAGCCACACAACACCAAACAATCCACAACCCCCACCCCAATATTAGGACAGATCCCCCTGTACCCCTAACAGGCACAGGGTGACTTACAAATAAGAGGGATATGGGGAGCTGAGACGGGGGTCTCCCCACCTCTCCAAAGTGAGCTGGGTTCCATGGGCCCCCCACCCAAAGTGAGCTGGGTTCCATGGGCCCCCCACCCAAAGTGAGCTGGGTTCCATGGGCCCCCCACCCAAAGTCACTCCTGTCCGTCACACCTCGCTTCTGTTGATTTGCCCTTCATGTCCTGCAGGTGGTATACCAGACAGGAAGTGGCAGTAATGACTGAAAAAAGGGCAGTTTCTGTAAAAGCCCCTCAGTCGCTCACTTCAGCAGATAAGTCGTTGTGGAATTTAGAGGGGAAGATCTTCTCTGCACACAGCGGACTGCCAGCCTCGTATCTGTTGAAAGGAAGTCTGTAGGCCACTTAGACCCAGATTATGACTGCATGGAGTGAGAGCATTGCTTGGAAGAACTGAGATCTCTGTTTTTTGTTTTTTTTTTAATCCTGAAGGTCATATGATCTGTGTATTTTCTGCCCTTCCCAGTCATATGATCTGTGTATTTTCTGTCCTGCAGGTGACATTCTGCTGCGCAATCTTTGTATCCAGGCTGCATCCCCCTTTGGAATGGGACTGGTGGCTCACATGTTGGTGTCCGGGCCTCAGAGTGACCGACAACAATGCGCCCTCTGTCTGCCATTTATTTACAGGTGAGACTCTGTGTCATAACTCTCTGGTAGCCATCATTTATCTCCACTGTACTCATTTCACACAAGTCTTTGATAATTCTTATATACACTGATCAAAAAAATGAAAGGAAGACTTTGTAAAACTCCTGGGATATGGATCTGGTCCGGTAAGTCACAGAGGGGGTTGTTAATCAGTTTCAGCTACTTTGGTGGTAATGAAATTAACAACAGGTGCACTAGATGGGCAACAATGAGACAACCCCCAAAACAGGAATGGTTTTACAGGTGGAGGACACTGACATTCTTTTCCCTCCTCATCTTTTCTGACTGTTTTTCACTAGTTTTGCATTTGGCTCGGGTCAGTGTCACTACTGGTAGCATGAGGCCATACCTGGACCCTACAGAGGTTGCACAGGCAGTCCAACTCCTCCAGGATGGCACATCAATACCTGCCATTGCCAGAAGGTTTGCTGTGACTCCCAGCACAGTCTCAAGCACATGGAGGAGATTCCAGGAGACAGGCAGTTCCTCTAGCAGAGCTGGACAGGGCCGTAGAAGGTGCTTAACCCATCAGCAGGACCGGTATCTGCTCCTTTGTACAGGATGAGCCCTGCAAGAGCCCTACAAAATTACCTCCAGCAAGCCGCTGGTGTGAATGTCTCTGACCAAACAATCAGAAACAGACCTCATGAGGGTGGCCTGAGGGCCCGACGTCCTGTAGTGGGCCCTGTGCTCACTGCCCGGCACCATAGAGCTGGATTGGCATTGGCCATTGAACAACAGAATTGTCAGGTCTCCACTGGCACCCTGTGCTTTTCACAGATGAGAGCAGGTTCCCCCTGAGCACATGTGACAGACGTGAAAGGGTCTGGAGAAGCCGTGGAGAACGTTCTGCTGCCTGTGACATGGTTCAGCATGACCGTTTTGCTGGTGGGTCAGTGATGGTCTGGGGAGGCATCTCCATGGAGGGACACACAGACCTCTACAGGCTAGACAATGGCCCCCTGACTGCCATTAGGTATCGGGATGAAATCCTTGGACCCATTGTCAGGCTCTACGCTGGTGTGGTGGGTCCTGGGTTCCTCCTGGTGCAGTGTGTCCTGGGTTCCTCCTGGTGCAGTGTGTCCTGGGTTCCTCCTGGTGAATGACAATGCCCGGCCTCATGTGGGGAGAGTATGCAGGCAGTTCCTAGAGGATGAAGCAATTGATACCATTGAATGGCCCCCACGCTCTCCTGACCTAAATCCAATAGAACCCCTCTGGGATGTCATGTTTCGGTCCATCCAACGCCTCCAGGTTGCACCTCAGACTGTCCAGGAGCTCAGTGATGTCCTGGTCCAGATCTGGGAGGAAATCCCCCAGGACACCATCCGTGGTCTCATTAGGACCCTCCCCCGACATTGTCAGGCATGCATACAAGCACGTGGGGGCCACACAGACTACTGAGGACCATTCTGAGTTGCTGCAATGACATTTCACCAACATGGACTCACCTGCTGCATCATTTCTTCACTTTGATTTTCGGGGTGTCTGTGAATTCAGTCCTCTGTAGGTCAATCATTTCCATCAAACGATGGGGCTTCCTTACGTTCCTCACCCATCACCCGTCCATGTCAGTATAGAGATCCAGCAGGAGATTCCTCCCCATTGAGATCTGATTGGTTCTCAGAGTCTTCCTCTCATTGGTGGAGCCGTGTATATATGTATTATCTACTCCAATGATAATACATCTCTGTATACCCCATCTGTATCCCCTGTATATATCTATGCTAGGTGAGGGGCTATTCTAATACCTCACTCCAGTGATGTGTGGCATGTATGACTGCCTTGTTTCTCTGGTGTGTTCAGATGGAACCTTTTCACCATCATAGATGGGTTAGATTGGCAGCAGCACCTATCTGTAACGATCTGCGCTTTATCGGCTTCTGTGGAAGTGCTGAGGTGACATTAGGAGTCGGCCCCAGAAGTCTCACTGATGAGATGCTGGCACTATGGTCATTCACCCTTTTGTAATAGTAATCTAGTTAAAGGATAAGTTCACCTTTCGGAATATTTTACACCTGAATCCAGACTGGAACATGTTCCTGATGCAACACGTATAGTTAGGGTTTACATGACACAGGGGTGTTGCCACGCCCAATCATTCATAACTGTAAAATGAAGGACGGTCAGAGATTTTAAAGCAATGCTTGTGCAGAATATTTTTTTTTTTTAATGCTCCAGGCTCTCTGATTTCAAAATATATGCAATGTTTGAGGTTTCTTTGTAATCTTCAGGCCTAAAATGTACATTTTAACAGGAAAAATGAAACTAGGCTTTGGCTGCAAAAGAGTTAAATCTTAACAACTGGAGATGTACAAGGTCTTGTGAGTCTAGTCCTTGTCCTTCTTCCATACTGAACTAAGGCTGCTATCTCTTCATCCTATGTTGTAGGAAGGATTCTCCACACCGTCAGAACCTGCTGGATGGAGCCATTCATCTTGTGTTGGAGTCATTAATGATTTCGGTGGACCCTGTATACTTTTTCCATGCTTCGGAATGCCTGTCCTCTATGCTGACCCCTCAGACTTCTGAATGCCGGTCCTCCGTGCTGACCCCTCAGACTTCGGAATGCTGGACCTCCGTGCTGACCCCTCAGACTTCGGAATGCCGGACCTCCGTGCTGACCCCTCAGACTTCGGAATGCCGGGTCCTCCGTGCTGACCCCTCAGACTTCGGAATGCCGGTCCTCCGTGCTGACCCCTCAGACTTCGGAATGCCGGTCCTCCGTGCTGACCCCTCAGACTTCGGAATGCCGGTCCTCCGTGCTGACCCCTCAGCCTTCCGAATACCGGTCCTCCGTGCTGACCCTCAGCCTTCCGAATGCCGGTCCTCCGTGCTGACCCCTCAGCCTTCGAATTCCGGTCCTCCGTGCTGACCCCTCAGCCTTCCGAATACCGGTCCTCCGTGCTGACCTCTCAGCCTTCGGAATGCCGGACCTCCGTGCTGACCCCTCAGCCTTCCGAATGCCGGACCTCCATGCTGTCACCTCAAGATTCACCAGTGTCCCTTACTTGCTGTTACCGGAAGCTCTTTTCTCAAGGCCAGGGGGATATTGCTTTTGTACTTGATGGAGGTGAACGGTTGGAAGGTAGCCGGGACTTGATTTGTGAAAGCTCTGAGGTATTTCATGCCATGCTCCAAGGTGGTTATGCTGAAGCCCAGCAAGGTGAGGTACGTGTGAGAGAGATTCCAGTCTGCGCTTTCCTACCATTGTTACATTATCTTCATGGCTGCGCCAAAGATTCATTGTGCCCTACTTTGAAGAGTTGCAGCACATGGAACCAGATCAAGAGCTGGTCCGGTCCCCTCTGTCTTCTACCCTTGGCTGCTGCTGGACAATTTCTCCTACCTGGTCTACAGTGTGTGCTGGAAAACATGGTGCGAGACTCTATGCTGACTCTGGACAGCCTGCCCTCCGTTTATAACTTTGCAGAGGTTCATGAGAGTGCCCAGCTCAGAAGAGACTGCTGTATATATCTTCTGAAAAGATTGCATCCACCTCCAAGACGGGCGTGCACCCTTCTCCGGTTATGTGAGCAGGCACAGGACAAACGGAGGCTGTCCCAGCATCTGGAGGATGTAGTTCAGAGCAGAGACTGACGTGTACGCCTAGCATGGTATGCACTCTGTGCCTTCTCAGATCCCATAGATCAGTTCAAGTGGCAGTATTTGGGGTGCACATGCCCCTCCTTCCTTGTGTCCCTCAACCAGATGATACTACATAACCAGTGATGACAGATGAGCTTCTCTCTCATCTACGCACAAGTGTTGCACCATAGCAATGCAGGAAAATCATTCATAAGCATGTATAATATTTTATACATGTAAGTCTACAAAGTTCTAGTAGGCAACTATTGTCTTCAATAGAGCTGGGTGGTCTCCTCCAGAACTAAATCAACCAATTTTGGTGCCGACAAGCAGCAAAGAGTTACTGCATCAACAACCTTAGAGTGCTGCCATTCTCCTGACCTTGTCCATGACCCAATTCGGAGCCGTGTCCCTACCTCCGTTGTGACCACGTTCTCCTGACCCTGTCCATGACCCAATTCGGAGCCGTGTCCCTACCTCCGTGTGACCACATTCTCCTGACCTTGTCCATGACCCAATTCGGAGCCGTGTCCCTACCTCCGTGTGACCACGTTCTCCTGACCCTGTCCATGACCCAATTCGGAGCCGTGTCCCTACCTCCGTGTGACCACGTTCTCCTGACCCTGTCCAGGATCCAATTCGGAGCCGTGTCACTACCTCCGTGTGACCACGTTCTCCTGACCCTGTCCATGACCCAATCGGAGCCGTGTCACTACCTCCGTGTGACCACGTTCTCCTGACCCTGTCCATGACCCAATTCGGAGCAGTGTCCCTACCTCCGTGTGACCACGTTCTCATGACCCTGTCCATGACCCAATTCGGAGCCGTGTCCCTACCTCCGTGTGACCACGTTCTCCTGACCCTGTCCATGACCCTATTCGGAGCCGTGTCCCTACCTCCGTGTGACTACATTCTCCTGACCTTCTGCTTGACCCAATTCGGAGCAGTGTCCCTACCTCCGTGTGACCACATTCTCCTGACCCTGTCCATGACCCAATTCGGAGCCGTGTCCCTACCTCCGTGTGACCACGTTCTCCTGACCCTGTCCCTGACCCAATTTGGAGCCGTGTCCCTACCTCTGTGTGACCACGTTCTCCTGACCCTGTCCATGACCCAATTCGGAGCCGTGTCCCTACCTCTGTGTGACCACATTCTCCTGACCCTGTCCATGACCCAATTCGGAGCAGTGTCCCTACCTCCCGTGTGACCACGTTCTCCTGACCCTGTCCATGACCCAATTCGGAGCCGTGTCACTACCTCCGTGTGACCACATTCTCCTGACCCTGTCCATGACCCAATTCGCAGTAGTGTCCCTACCTCCGTGTGACCACGTTCTCCTGACCCTGTCCATGACCCTATTCGGAGCCCTGTCCCTACCTCCGTTTGACCACGTTCTCCTGACCCTGTCCAGGACCCAATTCGGAGCAGTGTCACTACCTCTGTGCGACCACATTCGCCGGACCCTGTCCATGATCCAGTTCGGAGCCGTGTCCCTATCTCCGTGTGACCACATTATCCTGACCCTGTCCATGACCCAATTCGGACCCCTGTCCCTACCTCCGTTTGACCACGTTCTCCTGACCCTGTCCAGGACCCAATTCGGAGCAGTGTCACTACCTCCGTGTGACCACGTTCTCCTGACCCTGTCCATGACCCAATTCGAAGCCCTGTCCCTACCTCTGTTTGACCACGTTCTCCTGACCCTGTCCAGGACCCAATTCGGAGCAGTGTCACTACCTCTGTGTGACCACGTTCTCCTGACCTTCTGCTTGACCCAATTCGGAGCAGTGTCCCTACCTCCGTGTGACCACGTTCTCCTGACCCTGTCCATGACCCAATTTGGAGCCGTGTCCCTACCTCCGTGTGACCACGTTCTCCTGACCCTGTCCATGACCCAATTCGGAGCCGTGTCCCTACCCCTGTGTGACCACGTTCTCCTGACCCTGTCCATGACCCAATTCGGAGCCGTGTCCCTACCTCTGTGTGACCACGTTCTCCTGACCCTGTCCAGGACCCAATTCGGAGCCGTGTCCTTACCTCCGTGTGACCACATTCTCCTGACCCTGTCCATGACCCAATTCGGAGCCGTGTCACTACCTCCGTGTGACCACGTTCTCCTGACCCTGTCCATGACCCAATTCGGAGCCCTGTCCCTACCTCCGTTTGACCACGTTCTCCTGACCCTGTCCAGGACCCAATTCGGAGCAGTGTCACTACCTCTGTGTGACCACGTTCTCCTGACCCTGTCCATGACCCAATTCGGAGCTGTGTCCCTACCTCCGTGTGACTACATTCTCCTGACCTTCTGCTTGACCCAATTCGGAGCAGTGTCCCTACCTCCGTGTGACCACGTTCTCCTGACCCTGTCCATGACCCAATTCGGAGCCGTGTCCCTACCTCTGTGTGACCACGTTCTCCTGACCCTGTCCATGACCCAATTCGGACCCGTGTCCCTACCTCTGTGTGACCACATTCTCCTGACCCTGTCCATGACCCCATTCGGAGCCCTGTCCCTACCGCCGTTTGACCACATTCTCCTGACCCTGTCCAGGACCCAATTCGGAGCAGTGTCACTACCTCTGTGCGACCACATTCGCCGGACCCTGTCCATGATCCAGTTCGGAGCCGTGTCCCTATCTCCGTGTGACCACATTATCCTGACCCTGTCCATGACCCAATTCGGAGCCATGTCCCTACCTCCATGTGACCATATTCTCCTGACCCTGTCCATGACCCAATTCGGAGCCGTGTCCCTACCTGCGTGTGACCACATTCTCCTGACCCTGTCCATGACCCAATTCGTAGCCGTGTCCCTACCTGCATGTGACTGCATTATCCAACCTTGTCCATGATCCAGTATGGAGCCGTGTCTCTACCTCTTTGTGACCGCATTCTCCTGACCCTGTCCATGACCCAATTCGGAGCCGTGTTCCTACCTCCGTGTGACCATATTCTCCTGACCATGACCCAATTTGGAGCCAAGTCCCTACCTCCGTGTGCCCACATTCTCCTGACCCTGTCAATGACCCAATTCGGAGCCGTGTCCCTACCTGCGTGTGACCGCATTCTCCTTACCCTGTCCATGATCCAGTATGGAGCCGTGTCCCTATCTCCGTGTGTCCGCATTCTCCTGACCCTGTCCATGATCCAGTATGGAGCACTGTCCCTATCTCCGTGTGACTACATTCTCCTGACCCTGTCCATGATCCAGTATGGAGCCGTGTCCCTACCTCTGTGTGACCACGTTCTCCTGACCCTGTCCATGACCCAATTTGGAGCCGTGTCCCTACCTCTGTGTGACCACATTCTCCTGACCCTGTCCATGACCCCATTCGGAGCCCTGTCCCTACCGCCGTTTGACCACATTCTCCTGACCCTGTCCAGGACCCAATTCGGAGCAGTGTCACTACCTCTGTGCGACCACATTCGCCGGACCCTGTCCATGATCTAGTTCGGAGCCGTGTCCCTATCTCCGTGTGACCACATTATCCTGACCCTGTCCATGACCCAATTCGGAGCCATGTCCCTACCTCCGTGTGACCATATTCTCCTGACCCTGTCCATGACCCAATTTGGAGCCGTGTCCCTACCTCTGTGTGCCCACATTCTCCTGACCCTGTCCAGGACCCAATTCGGAGCCGTGTCCCTACCTGCGTGTGACCGCATTCTCCTTACCCTGTCCATGATCCAGTATGGAGCTGTGTCTCTATCTCCGTGTGACTACATTCTCCTGACCCTGTCCATGACCCAATTTGGAGCCGTGTCCCTACCTCTGTGTGACCACATTCTCCAACCCTGTCCAGGACCCAATTCGGAGCAGTGTCACTACCTCTGTGTGACCACGTTCTCCTGACCCTGTCCATGACCCTATTCGGAGCCGTGTCCTTACCTCCGTGTGACCACATTCTCCTGACCCTGTCCAGGACCCAATTTGGAGCCGTGTCCCTACCTCTGTGTGACCACATTCTCCTGACCCTGTCCATGACCCCATTCGGAGCCCTGTCCCTACCTCCGTTTGACCACATTCTCCTGACCCTGTCCATGACCCCATTCGGAGCCCTGTCCCTACCTCCGTGTGACCACATTCTCCTGACCCTGTCCAGGACCCAATTCGGAGCAGTGTCACTACCTCCGTTTGACCACATTCTCCTGACCCTGTCCAGGACCCAATTTGGAGCAGTGTCACTACCTCTGTGCGACCACATTCGCCGGACCCTGTCCATGATCCAGTTCGGAGCCGTGTCCCTATCTCCGTGTGACCACATTATCCTGACCCTGTCCATGACCCAATTCGTAGCCGTGTCCCTACCTGCATGTGACTGCATTATCCAACCTTGTCCATGATCCAGTATGGAGCAGTGTCTCTACCTCTTTGTGACCGCATTCTCCTGACCCTGTCCATGACCCAATTCGGAGCCGTGTTCCTACCTCTGTGTGACCATATTCTCCTGACCATGACCCAATTTGGAGCCAAGTCCCTACCTCCGCGTGCCCACATTCTCCTGACCCTGTCAATGACCCAATTCGGAGCCGTGTCCCTACCTGCGTGTGACCGCCATCTCCTTACCCTGTCCATGATCCAGTATGGAGCCGTGTCCCTATCTCCGTGTGTCCGCATTCTCCTGACCCTGTCCATGATCCAGTATGGAGCCGTGTCCCTACCTCTGTGTGACCACGTTCTCCTGACCCTGTCCATGACCCAATTTGGAGCCGTGTCCCCACCTCTGTGTGACCACATTCTCCTGACCCTGTCCATGACCCCATTCGGAGCCCTGTCCCTACCGCCGTTTGACCACATTCTCCTGACCCTGTCCAGGACCCAATTCGGAGCAGTATCACTACCTCTGTGCGACCACATTCGCCGGACCCTGTCCATGACCCAATTCGGAGCCGTGTCCCTACCTGCGTGTGACCGCATTCTCCTGACCCTGTCCATGATCCAGTATGGAGCTGTGTCCCTATCTCCGTGTGACTACATTCTCCTGACCCTGTCCATGACCCAATTTGGAGCCGTGTCCCTACCTCTGTGTGACCACATTCTCCAACCCTGTCCAGGACCCAATTCGGAGCAGTGTCACTACCTCTGTGTGACCACGTTCTCCTGACCCTGTCCATGACCCTATTCGGAGCCGTGTCCTTACCTCCGTGTGACCACATTCTCCTGACCCTGTCCAGGACCCAATTTGGAGCCGTGTCCCTACCTCTGTGTGACCACATTCTCCTGACCCTGTCCATGACCCCATTCGGAGCCCTGTCCCTACCGCCGTTTGACCACATTATCCTGACCCTGTCCATGACCCAATTCGGAGCCGTGTCCCTACCTGCGTGTGACCACATTCTCCTGACCCTGTCCATGACCCAATTCGGAGCCGTGTCCCTACCTGCGTGTGACCACATTCTCCTGACCCTGTCCATGACCCAATTCGTAGCCGTGTCCCTACCTGCATGTGACTGCATTATCCAACCTTGTCCATGATCCAGTATGGAGCAGTGTCTCTACCTCTTTGTGACCGCATTCTCCTGACCCTGTCCATGACCCAATTCGGAGCCGTGTTCCTACCTCTGTGTGACCATATTCTCCTGACCATGACCCAATTTGGAGCCAAGTCCCTACCTCCGCGTGCCCACATTCTCCTGACCCTGTCAATGACCCAATTCGGAGCCGTGTCCCTACCTGCGTGTGACCGCATTCTCCTTACCCTGTCCATGATCCAGTATGGAGCCGTGTCCCTATCTCCGTGTGTCCGCATTCTCCTGACCCTGTCCATGATCCAGTATGGAGCCGTGTCCCTACCTCTGTGTGACCACGTTCTCCTGACCCTGTCCATGACCCAATTTGGAGCCGTGTCCCCACCTCTGTGTGACCACATTCTCCTGACCCTGTCCATGACCCCATTCGGAGCCCTGTCCCTACCGCCGTTTGACCACATTCTCCTGACCCTGTCCAGGACCCAATTCGGAGCAGTATCACTACCTCTGTGCGACCACATTCGCCGGACCCTGTCCATGATCTAGTTTGGAGCCGTGTCCCTATCTCCGTGTGACCACATTATCCTGACCCTGTCCATGACCCAATTCGGAGCCATGTCCCTACCTCCGTGTGACCATATTCTCCTGACCCTGTCCATGACCCAATTCGGAGCCGTGTCCCTACCTCCGTGTGACCACGTTCTCCTGACCCTGTCCATGACCCAATTCGGAGCTGTGTCCCTACCTCCGTGTGACTACATTCTCCTGACCTTCTGCTTGACCCAATTCGGAGCAGTGTCCCTACCTCCGTGTGACCACGTTCTCCTGACCCAGTCCATGACCCAATTCGGAGCTGTGTCCCTACCTCCGTGTGACCACATTCTCCTGACCCTGTCCATGACCCAATTCGGAGCCGTGTCCCTACCTCTGTGTGACCACATTCTCCTGACCCTGTCCATGACCTCATTCGGAGCCCTGTCCCTACCTCCGTGTGACCACATTCTCCTGACCCTGTCCATGACCCCATTCGGAGCCCTGTCCCTACCTCCGTTTGACCACATTCTCCTGACCCTCTCCAGGACCCAATTCGGAGTAGTGTCACTACCTCCGTTTGACCACATTCTCCTGACCCTGTCCAGGACCCAATTCGGAGCAGTGTCACTACCTCTGTGCGACCACATTCGCCGGACCCTGTCCATGATCCAGTTCGGAGCCGTGTCCCTATCTCCGTGTGACCATATTCTCCTGACCCTGTCCATGACCCAATTCGGAGCAGTGTCCCTACCTCCGTGTGCCCGCATTCTCCTGACCCTGTCCATGACCCAATTCGGAGCCGTGTCCCTACCTGCGTGTGACCGCATTCTCCTTACCCTGTCCATGATCCAGTATGGAGCCGTGTCCCTACCTGCGTGTGACCGCATTCTCCTTACCCTGTCCATGATCCAGTATGGAGCCGTGTCCCTATCTCTGTGTGTCCGCATTCTCCTGACCCTGTCCATGATCCAGTATGGAGCCGTGTCTCCACCTCTGTGTGACCACGTTCTCCTGACCCTGTCCATGACCCAATTTGGAGCCGTGTCCCCACCTCTGTGTGACCACATTCTCCTGACCCTGTCCATGACCCCATTCGGAGCCCTGTCCCTACCGCCCTTTGACCACATTCTCCTGACCCTGTCCAGGACCCAATTCGGAGCAGTGTCACTACCTCTGTGCGACCACATTCGCCGGACCCTGTCCATGATCTAGTTCGGAGCCGTGTCCCTATCTCCGTGTGACCACATTATCCTGACCCTGTCCATGACCCAATTCGGAGCCATGTCCCTACCTCCGTGTGACCATATTCTCCTGACCCTGTCCATGACCCAATTCGGAGCCGTGTCCCTACCTCCGTGTGCCCACATTCTCCTGACCCTGTCCATGATCCAGTATGGAGCCGTGTCCCTATCTCCGTGTGACCACAGTCTCCTGACCCTGTCCATGATCCAGTATGGAGCCGTGTCCCTATCTCCGTGTGACCACAGTCTCCTGACCCTGTCCGTGATCCAGTATGGAGCCGTGTCCCTATCTCCGTGTGACCACATTCTTCTGACCCTGTCCGTGATCCAGTATGGAGCCGTGTCCCTACCTCCGTGTGACCACATTCTCCTGACCTTGTCCATGATCCAATGCTGAGCAACCCATATTGGTTGTGAATAAATCATGTGCAGCATCTAACCAGTTTGTCTCTAAGTCGTCATTCTTCATTTATTTGGGGTTGGCATCTACTTCTGCACCGCACAGAGAACATCAAGGGGTTAGACCAATCGCATAGACCAATACACGTAACCCTCAGAATTGGAGCCCTACAAATGCACTCTTAAGAGATGACACAAAACTGATAGAAGAAAGTGAGATTTGGCAGCAGGACGGGTGTTGTAATCAGCAGCGTGATGGTGCAAACTCGGCTCCGAAGAGAAAGATGTTATGAGAAAAAAAGGCGATATTCCTTTCCCATTGCATTTGGAGAATGAAGGCATGTAGACAGGAGTCCAGGGGAAGAGTACAGCACCAGAGAAGTCTTGTAGAAGAAATGAGTAAGAAATTATGATAATGAAAGGGTTAGGATGAGGGGTTCAGCGCCCAGAGAAGAGTAAAATTTGGGGTACAGCGCCCAGAGAGGAGTGGGATGAGGGGTACAGCGCCCAGCGAGGAGTAGGATGAGGTGTACAGTTCCCAGAGAGGAATGGGATGAGGGGTACAGCGCCAAGAGAGGAGTGAGATTAGGGGTACAGTGCCCAGAGAGGAGTGAGATTAGGGGTACAGCACCCAGTGAGGAATGGGATGAGAGGTACAGTGCCCAGAGAGGAATGGGATGAGGGGTACAGCGCCCAGAGAGGAATGGGATGAGGGGTACAGCGCCAAGAGAGGAGTGGGATGAGGGATGCAGCGCTCAGAGAGGAGTGGGATTAGGGGTACAGCACCCAGCGAGGAATGGGATGAGGGGTACAGCATCCAGAGAGTAGAAGGATGAGGGGTACTGTTTCCAGAGAGGAGTAGGATGAGGTGTATAGCACCCAGAGGGCAATAGGATGAGGGGTACAGCACCCAGAGAAGAGTAGGATGAGGGGGTACAGCATCCAGCGAGGAATGGGATGAGGGGTATAGTGCCCAGAGAGGAGTGAGATGAGGGGTACAGCACCCAGCGAGGAATGGGATGAGGGGTACAGTGCCCAGAGAGGAATGGGATGAGGGGTACAGCGCCCAGAGAGGAGTGAGATGAGGGGTACAGCACCCAGTGAGGAATGGGATGAGGGGTACAGCGCCCAGAGAGGAATGGGATGAGGGGTACAGTGCCCAGAGAGGAATGGGATGAGGGGTACAGCGCCCAGCGAGGAATGGGATGAGGGGCACAGCGCCCAGAGAGGAGTGGGATGAGGGATACAGTGCCCAGAGAGGAATGGGATGAGAGGTACAGTGCCCAGAGAGGAATGGGATGAGGGGTACAGCGCCCAGAGAGGAGTGGGATGAGGGATGCAGCGCTCAGCGAGGAATGGGATGAGGGGTACAGCGTCCAGAGAGTAGAAGGATAAGGGGTACAGTGTCCAGAGAGGAGTAGGATGAGCGGTCCAGAGAGGAGTAGGATGAGGTGTATAGCACCCAGAGGGCAATAGGATGAGGGGTACAGCACCCAGAGAAGAGTAGGATGAGGGGGTACAGCATCCAGCGAGGAATGGGATGAGGGGTACAGTGCCCAGAGAGGAGTGAGATGAGGGGTACAGCACCCAGCGAGGAATGGGATGAGGGGTACAGTGCCCAGAGAGGAATGGGATGAGGGGTACAGCGCCCAGCGAGGAATGGGATGAGGGGCACAGCGCCCAGAGAGGAGTGGGATGAGGGATACAGCACTCAGAGAGGAGTGGGATTAGGGGTACAGCACCCAGCGAGGAATAGGATGAGGGGTACAGCATCCAGAGAGTAGTAGGATGAGGGGTACAACGTCCAGAGAGGAGTAGGATGAGGGGTACAGCGTCCAGAGAGGATTAGGATGAGGGGTCCAGAGAGGAGTAGGATGAGGGTATAGCACCTAGAGGGTAATAGGATGAGGGGTACAGCACCCAGAGAAGAGTAGGATGAGGGGGTACTGCATCCAGACAGGAGTAGGATGAGGATACAGTGCCCAGAGAGGAGCAGGATGGGGTGTATAGCACCCAGAGGGCAATAGGATGAGGGATACAGTGCTCATAGAAGAGTAGGATGAGGGGTACAGAGCCCAGAGAGGAGTAGGATGAGGGGTACAGAGCCCAGAGAGGAATGGGATGAAAGGTACAGCTCCCAGAGAGGAGAAGGATGAGGGGTACAGCGCCCAGAGAGGAGTAGGATGAGGGGTAGAGCATCCAGAGAATGGGATGAGGGGTACAGCACCCAGCGAGGAATAGGATGAGGGGTACAGCATCCAGCGAGGAGTAGGATGAGGGGTACAGCGCCCAGAGAGGAGTGGGATGATGGATACAGTGCCCAGAGAGGAGTGGGATGAGGGGTACAGTGCCCAGAAAGGAATGGGATGATGGATACAGTGCCCAGAGAGGAATGGGATGATGGATACAGTGCCCAGAGAGGAATGGGATGAGGGGTACAGTGCCCAGAGAGGAGTAGGATGAGGGGTACAGCGCCCAAAGAAGAATGTGATGATGGGAACAGTGCCCAGAGATGAATAGAATAAGGGAGTAGTGGACATAAGAGATGAGTTTTAGTGGTTTGGGGATTTGGGGGGTGGTCTCAGGGCTACCTTGTCCCCAAGTAGAAGAGGAATAAGGAAGGTTACCATTGCTGATGGGAACAGAAGAAGAAAGATTGGATCTTTTGAGGGTTCCTCCCGAAGGGAATACCTCTATGTAAAGGATAGACCTCAGAGATGGCCGTGATGCATGTAGGAGTCCCGGGAAGATGCCTCTGTAGTAGAAGGTTGCACAAGGCGTGTAGAGGGTTGTATGAAGAGGATGGATAAGCTCAACCAGATTAGAAATAAAGTTTATTGAGGTTCATCCAATAAACATAAATAAGTACAAACATTAAACAAGTCAATGAAAAGTGTTCCAAAGCACTGATACGGCACAAAAAAAGGAAAAGAAAACAATACCTGTAAATAAATCAACAGTCTGTCCACAACCAACTCAGTAGGTGCAAGGCCTGGAACAGCTAACCAGTCCTCCCATGGTTTATGGCCTTTGTGCTGAAAAATGAATTTCCCTAATCTGAGAGTATCGCCCACATACGTGACCCATTCTATGAGCGGGGGGTTCTATCAGACTTCATTGTTGGAGGAGAAGCCTACGAGCCTGGAACAGGGTCCTACTAACAGCGGCCATTTTGGAAGTCTGCTAATGGGAGGTCGTCTAGTACACTCAAAATGTAGCAGGTAGTGTTCAGTAGGGACAGTAATGTGGAAAGCTGCATTTTTGTTGGTAACAATATCTGCCCAGTACCAATGAAGTTTGGGACAGTGTCATAGAAGGTGAATAAGACCCCCCTGAGCAGCAGCACCTCTAGTACAGAGAGGACATGGAGGAGACCCATGCGATGGAGCTTGAGAGGGGTGTGATGGGTACAGAGTAGTATGTAGAGCTGTGAAAGCCTATGACTGGTATTGAGGGAGCTAAGCAAGACAGGTTCCAATGGACTATCCCACAACTCCTCATCCAATGAGCCTACATCCTGCACCCATTACAGGGATGGCCTTCTAGGTATGGGAAAAGTAGCATGTCACAGCACCTGGATATGAAGCCCTTTGGATCCTTTACCAATTGATGGGTGTGGGGGATAAAGGGTCAGAGGGCCCTGGGCTCAGACAGCATGGTGAAGCTGAAGATAGGAAAACTTCAGTGTGGAAGGGAGGCAGAAGGCAGCACATTGGTCAGTAAAAGTATGGAAAGATCCATTGCCAAAGATCTGCTTCAGGTAAGGAATTCCATATTGCTTCCACACCGAAGGTGTTCTAGTTCCCCCTAGGTTGTGGTGTGCCAGATGGGACTATACTCAGTGAATTCCTCTACCCCCTGAAGGGCTCTTACCCTAAGCCATACCTTCTGGAGTAGTGTGTAAGTGGGCAACGCCTTATGACTGAAGAGAAGATGAATCCAGCACAACAGGAATATCTAAGGTTTTCATATGGTGTCACATAATAGTGGGCAGAGGAAGGCTACTGGGTAGAATAATTGAGCTGGTCACTCCATAACATCCATCTTGTTGGTCTGGAACCAAGATGGTGCACATTTACTGGTGTGTTTGGGGTCGTTGTCTTGTTGGAACACCCATTTCAAGGGCATTTCCTCTTCAGCATAAGGCAGCATGACCTCTTCAAGTATTCTGATGTATTCAAACTGATCCATGATCCCTGGTATGTGATAAATAGGCCCAACACCGTAGTATGAGAAACATCCCCATATCATGATGCTTGCACCACCATGCTTCACGGTCTTCACAGTGTACTGTGGCTTGAATTCAGTGTTTGGGGGTCATCTGATAAACTGTCTCCGCCCACTAGACCCAAAAAGAACAATCTTACTTTCATCAGTCCACAAAATGTTGCACCATTTCTCTTTAGGCCAGTCAATGTGCTCTTTGGCAGATTGTAACCTCTTCAGCACACGTCTTTTTCCCAACAGTGGGACTTTGCGGGGACTTCTTGCAGATAGCTTGGCTTCACATAGGCGTCTTCTAATTGTAACAGTCCTCACAGGGAACGTCACACCTTCTTTCATCTTCCTGGAGCTGATTGTTGGCTGAGTCCTCACAGGGAACTTCACACCTTCTTTCATCTTCCTGGGGCTGATTGTTGGCTGAGTCCGCCCCATTTTGGCTATTCTTCTATCCATTCCAATGGTAGTTTTTCGCTTTCTTCCGCGTCTTTCAGGTTTTGGTTGCCATTTTAAAGCATTTGCCATCATTTTAGCTGAGCAGCCAATCATTTTCTGCACTTCTTTATATGTTTTCCCCTCCAATCAACTTTTTAATCAAGGTACGCTGTTCTTCTGAACAATGTCTGGAACCACCCATTTTCCTCAGAATTTCAGAGAGAAATGCACTGTAACCAGCATGTCCAACATTTGCTGCCTTCCTTCCTTAAATAAGGGCAATAATTGCCACCTGTTTATCAAAGAATGAATGACCTCACTAATAGAACTCCACACGGCTATTATTGTGAACACGCCCCTTTCAATGAGTGATTCAATGACACAGAATCAGGA
The DNA here is from genome assembly GCF_062004578.1 of Staurois parvus. Lineage (NCBI taxonomy): Eukaryota > Metazoa > Chordata > Amphibia > Anura > Ranidae > Staurois > Staurois parvus. The sequence goes on from NW_028318529.1 coordinate 24,864, forward strand.
GGAGTTCCCCATCATCATCAGCCGGCTGCTTCCAGGGTAAGGCTGCCAGTGCCTCTGGGAGGAGGGTGAGGGCGCTGCACCTGGGTATGCGTTCCTCCATACTACTGTTAGTGCCACATCAACCTCCACAGTGCCTCCAAATGTCACCATCCTCTGGGGGGGGTTATCAAAATATCTCCCCCCCACGGGATAATACTCTACACCAAAACCTTCACCAAGGGGAAGAGTGGGATTCATAATAAACATGGCAGTGCCCCCGCCCAGGAACCCCACCCAGGACAGGACCCACACTCAAGACATGGCCCCCACTCAGGACATGGCCCCCACCCAGGACAGGACCCCCACTCAGTACATGGCCCCCACCCAGGACAGGAACTCCACCCGGGACAGGACCCCCACTCAGGACATGAAATCAACCCAGGACATGGCCCCCACCAAGTACAGGACACGTCCCCCACCAAGGACAGGACCCCCACTCAAGACATGGCTCCCACTCTGGACAGGACCCCCACTCAGAACATGGTCCCCACCCAGGACAGGAACTCCATCCAGGACAGGGCCCCCACTCAGGACATGGCTCCCACTCAGGACAGGACCCCCACTCGGGACAGGACCCCCACTCAGAACATGGTCCCCATCCAGGACAGGAACTCCATCCAGGACAGGGCCCCCACTCAGGACATGGCCCCCACCAAGGACAGGACCCCCACTCAGGACATGGCCCTCACCAAGGACAGGACCCCCACTCAGAACATGGTCCCCACCCAGGACAGGAACTCCATCCAGGACATGGCCCCCACTCAGGACATGGCCCCCACCAAGGACAGTACCCCCACTCAGGACATGGCTCTCACCAAGGACAGGACCCCCACTCAGGACACGGCCCCCACCCAGGACAGGAACTCCACCCAGGACAAGACCCCCACTCAGGACATGGCCCCCACCCAGGACAGGACCCCCACTCAGGACACGGCCCCCACCAAGGACAGTACCCCCACTCAGGACATGGCCGCCACCCAGGACATGACCCCCACTCAGGACATGGCCTCCACCCAGAACAGGACCCCCACTCAGGACAGGACCCCTACTCAGGACACGGCCCCCACCCAGGACAGGGACTCCACCCAGCACACGGCCCCCACTCAGGACAGGACCCCTACTCAGGACATGGGCCCCACCCAGGACAGTGACTCCACCCAGGACAGGACCCCCACTCAGGAAAGGGACTCCACCCAGGGCACGACCCCCACCCAGTACAGGGACTCCATTTAGGACAGGACCCCCACTCAGGACAGGCCCCCTACTCAGGACACGGCCCCCACCCAGGACAGGGACTTCACCCAGGACACGGCCCCCTACTCAGGACAGGGACTCCACCCAGGACAGGACCCTCACTCAGGAAAGGGACTCCACCCAGGATACGACCCCCACTTAGGACACAACCTCCACCCAGGACAGGGACTCCACTCAGGACAGGACCCCCACCCAGGGTAGGGACTCCACTCAGGACAGGACCCCCATCCAAGACAGGGACTCCACCCAGGACAAGGACCCCCACTCAGGAAAGGGACTCCACTCAGGACAGGACCCCCATCCAAGACAGGGACTCCACCCAGGACAAGGACCCCCACTCAGGAAAGGGACTCCACCTAGGACAGGGACTCCACCCAGGATAGGACCCCAACCCAGGGCAGAGACCACCCAGGACACGACCCCCACCCAGGACAGGGCTCCCACCCAGGATAGGGACTCCACTCAGGACAGGACCCCCTCCCAGGACAGGGACTCCACCCAAGACAGTGACTTCACCCTGTACAGGGACTCCACCCAGGACAGGACCCCCACTCAGGACAGGGACTCCACCCAGGACAGGGACTCCACCCAGGACATAACCCCTACCCAAGGAAGAACCCCAACCCAGGACAGAGACTCTACCCAGGACACGACCCCCACCCAGGACAGGGCTCCCACCCAGGATAGGGACTCCACTCAGGACAGGACCCCCTCCCAGGACAGGGACTCCACCCAAGACAGGGACTTCACCCAGGATAGGGACTCCACTCAGGACAGGACCCCCACCCTGTACAGGGACTCCACCCAGGACAGGACCCCCACCCTGTACAGGGACTCCACCCAGGACAGGACCCCCACTACCCCCAGGGCGATTTTCCCCATCCAGGAACTGTTACCCTTGCTGGACCTATGACCTCCCTGAGAATCTTCTCCCTGTGCTGGGTGCTAACTCCACCCCTCCCGTACCCCCAAGTTCCTCAATAATCGCCCCCACATTGGGTTCCCTGGGAATGGCCTCCTTGTTCTCTCTCTGCATTCTTAGTACATCGGGGACAGTGGAGTCCAAAGCCACAATAATGAGAGAATTTGCCGCAGAAAGCAGAGACCCTGCGAAGGAATGTGCTCTTCATTCAGGAAATCACAATATTGGATGTGAAAAGCAAACGAAATGTGGAAATATTTTTGATTGTTCGTCCAATCATCGAATGTACAAAGAATGATCCTCTTACATGTGGAATCCATGAAAATGGGACTGCCGTACAGAACGCCCCCCAGATCTCGGAACTCTCCGGAAAACGTCTTCTGCCCAAAAGTCCCCCAACCTTCCCATATCTCCAGTCATTCCGCAATCCCGAGCTCTGCCAGATGGGGGCGCTCCAGTCCAACGTTCCCTTCTACAGGAATCTCACTCCAGAGACAGGAAATCATTTCTCCAAATTGTTTCCAGAAACATCGAACTGGGAGAGAGCCAAAAACCGAGCAAAGAGATGGGGGTGGGGGCACACAGTGACAGACCGCGCACAGACCGTCCACAGACACGGCGACAGACCGTCCACAGACACGGCGACAGACCGTCCACAGACGCGGCGACAGACCTTCCAGAGACACAGAGACAGACCGTCCACAGACACGGAGACAGACCGTCCACAGACACGGCGACAGACCGTCCACAGACACGGTGACAGACCGTCCACAGGCACGGAGACAGACCGTCCACAGACACGGCGACAGACCGTCCACAGACACGGCGACAGACCATCCGCAGACACGGCGACAGACCGTCCGCAGACATGGCCACAGACCGTCCACAGACACGGCGACAGACCGTCCACAGACACGGCGACAGACCGTCCACAGACGCGGCGACAGACCTTCCAGAGACACAGAGACAGACCGTCCACAGACACGGAGACAGACCGTCCACAGACACGGCGACAGACCGTCCACAGACACGGTGACAGACCGTCCACAGGCACGGAGACAGACCGTCCACAGACACGGCGACAGACCGTCCACAGACACGGCGACAGACCGTCCACAGACACGGAGACAGACCGTCCACAGACGCGGCGACAGACCGTCCACAGACACGGAGACAGACCATCCGCAGACACGGCGACAGACCGTCCGCAGACATGGCCACAGACCGTCCACAGACACGGCGACAGACCGTCCACAGACGCGGCGACAGACCGTCCACAGACGCGGCGACAGACCGTCCACAGACACGGAGACAGACCGTCCACAGACACGGCGACAGACCGTCCACAGACACGGCGACAGACCGTCCGCAGACACGGAGACAGACCGTCCATAGACACGGCGACAGACCGTCCGCAGACACGGAGACAGACCGTCCATAGACACGGCGACAGACCGTCCGCAGACACGGAGACAGACCGTCCGCAGACACGGAGACAGACCGTCCGCAGACACGGCGACAGACCGTCCGCAGACACGGAGACAGACCGTCCATAGATACAACCCTAAGGACAGAACACAATGGGACAGAATGGGACCGCACGGAATGCCTCATAGGAACTCATTGAGTTTCATCTCCATCATGAGTGCTATGTGGGGTGTGATGGAGATGAGGACACAGACAGTTCTTATTTCAGACACAGGGAGGATGGCAGCTCTTCGTCAGACATGTGGTTTTACGTCTCTCTTGGTGTTTATATCTCCACCGAGGAACAGACTTCTGTTTCCCATAAAAGGAGAAAAATAGACGAGGAGGGACCCTCCCAACCCACATCCATCCCCATTCCTGCAACCCTGCGAAACCCTCATTCTGACCGCCAGACTCAGCCTGCATGTCAGTTCTCTCCGCTCTGCTACCCTCCAGACTGCCCTGCTACCCTCCAGACTGCCCTGCTACCCTCCAGGCTGCCCTCCAGACTGCCCTGCTACCTTCCAGACTGCCCTCCAGACTGCTCTGCTACTCTCCAGACTGCCCTGCTACCCTCCAGACTGCCCTGCTACCCTCCAGACTGCCCTGCTACCCTCCAGACTGCCCTGCTACCCTCCAGACTGCCCTCCAGACTGCCCTGCTACTCTCCCTATTACACTGCTACCCTCCATACCGACCTTCCACCCTCCAGACTGCCTGCTATCCTCCAGACTACCCTCTAGACTGCTCTGCTACCCTCCAGACTGCCCTGCTACACTCCGGACTGCCCTCCTACCCTCCAGACTACACTCCAGACTGCTCTACTACCCTCCAGACTACCCTCCTACCTTCTAGACTGCACTGCTACCCTCCAGACTGACCTCCAGACTGCCCTGCTACCCTCCAGACTGCCCTCCAGACTGCCCTGCTACCCCCCAGACTGCCCTGCTACCCTCAGACTGCCCTGCTACCCTCCAGACTGCCCTGCTACCCTCCAGACTGCCCTGCTACCTTCCAGACTGCCCTCCAGACTGCCCTGCTACCTTCCAGACTGCCCTCCAGACTGGTCTGCTACCCTCCAGCCTGCCCTCCAGACTGCCCTGCTACCCTCCATCCTGCCCTCCAGACTGCCCTGCTACCCTCCAGACTGCCCTCCAGACTGCTCTGCTGCCCTCCAGCCTGCCCTCCAGACTGGTCTGCTACCCTCCATTCTGCCCTCCAGACTACCCTTCAGACTGCCCTGCTACCCTCCAGACTGCCCTGCTACCCTCCAGACTGCTCTGCTACCCTCCAGATTGCCTTGCTACCCTCCAGACTGCTCTGATACCCTCCAGACTGCCCTGCTACCCTCCAGACTGCCCTGCTACCCTCCAGACTGCCCTCCAGACTACCCTGCTACCCTCCAGACTGCCCTGCTACCCTCCAGACTGCCCTCCCGATTGCCCTGCTGCCCTCCTGACTGCCCTGCTACCCTCCAGACTGCCCTAATACCCTCCAGACTCTCCTGCTACTCTCCAGACTGCCCTCCAGACTACTTTGCTACCCTCCAAACTGCGCTGCTACCGTCCAGACTGCCCTCCAAACTGCCCTGCTAAACTCCAGATTGCCCTCCAGACTGCCCTGCTACCCTCCAGACTGCCCTCCTGACTGCCCTGCTACCCTCCAATCTGCCCTGCTACTCTTCAGACTGCCCTGCTACCCTCCAGACTGCCCTGCTACCCTCCAGATTGCCCTCCAGACTACTTTGCTACCCTCCAGACCGCTCTGCTACCCTCCAGACTGCCCTCCAAACTGCCCTGCTACCTTCCAGACTGCTCTGCTACCCTCCAGACTGCCCTGCTACCCTCCAGACTGCCCTGCTAACCTCCAGACTGCCCTGCTACCCTCCATACCAAACTTCCACCCTCCAGACTACCCTGCTACCCTCCAGACTGCCCTGCTAACCTCCAGACTGCCCTGCTACCCTCCAGACTGCCCTGCTACCCTCCAGACTGCCCTCCAGACTGCCCTGCTACTCTCCCTATTACACTGCTACCCTCCATACCGACCTTCCACCCTCCAGACTGCCTGCTATCCTCCAGACTACCCTCCAGACTGCCCTGCTACACTCCGGACTGCCCTCCTACCCTCCAGACTACACTCCAGACTGCTCTACTACCCTCCAGACTACCCTCCTACCTTCTAGACTGCACTGCTACCCTCCAGACTGACCTCCTACCCTCCAGACTACCCTCCAGATTGCCCTGCTACCCTCCAGACTACTCTCCTACCCTCTAGACTACACTGCTACCCTCCAGACTACCTTCCTACCCACCAGACTGTCCTCCTACCCTCCAGACTGCCCTGCTACCCTCCAGACTATGCTCCTACCCTCCAGACTACCTTCCTACCCTCTAGACTGACCTCCTACCCTCCAGACTACCCTCCAGACTTCCCTGCTACCCTCCAGACTACCTTCCTACCCTCTAGACTGACCTCCTACCCTCCAGACTACCCTCCAGACTACACTGTTACCCTCCAGACTAAACTTCTACCCTTCAGACCACATTGCTATCCTCCAGACTATGTTCCTACCCTCCAAACTACACTGCTACCCTCCAGACTATTTTCCTACCCTCCAGACCACATTACTGCCCTCCCTACTACACTGCTACCCACCAGACTACGCTCCTACCCTCCAGACTACCCTCCAGACTGCTTTGCTATCCTCCAGATTACGCTCCTACCCTCTGGACAATGCTTCTACCCTCCAAACTGCACTGCTACCCTCCAGACTACACGGCTACCCTCCGGACTACACGGCTACCCTCCGGACTACACTGCTACCCTCCGGACTACACGGCTACCCTCCGGACTACACTGCTACCCTCCGGACTACACTTATACCCTCCGGACTACACTGCTACCCTCCGGACTACACTGCTACCCTCCGGACTACACGGCTACCCTCCGGACTACACTGCTACCCTCCGGACTACACTTATACCCTCCGGACTACACTGCTACCCTCCGGACTACACTGCTACCCTCCAGACTACACGGCTACCCTCCGGACTACACGGCTACCCTCTGGACTACACGGCTACCCTCCGGACTACACTGCTACCCTCCGGACTACACGGCTGCCCTCCGGACTACACTGCTACCCTCCGGACTACACTTATACCCTCCGGACTACACAGCTACCCTCCGGACTACACTGCTACCCTCCGGACTACACTGCTACCCTCCGGACTACACGGCTACCCTCCGGACTACACGGCTACCCTCCGGACTACACTGCTACCCTCCGGACTACACTCCTACCCTCCACACTACACTCCTACCCTCCGGACTACACGGCTACCCTCCGGACTACACTGCTACCCTCCGGACTACACGGCTACCCTCTGGACTACACTGCTACCCTCCGGACTACACGGCTGCCCTCCGGACTACACTGCTACCCTCCGGACTACACGGCTACCCTCCGGACTACACTGCTACCCTCCGGACTACACGGCTACCCTCCGGACTACACGGCTACCCTCCAGACTACACGGCTACCCTCCGGACTACACTGCTACCCTCCGGACTACACTGCTACCCTCCAGACTACACGGCTACCCTCCGGACTACACTGCTACCCTCCAGACTATACGGCTATCCTCCGGACTACACTGCTACCCTCCGGACTACACTGCTACCCTCCGGACTACACGGCTATCCTCCGGACTACACTGCTACCCTCCGGACTACACTGCTACCCTCCGGACTACACGGCTACCCTCCGGACTACACGGCTACCCTCCAGAATACACTTATACCCTCCGGACTACACTGCTACCCTCCGGACTACACTGCTACCCTCCAGACTACACGGCTACTCTCCACACTACACGGCTACCCTCCGGACTACACGGCTACCCTCCACACTACACGGCTACCCTCCGGACTACACGGCTACCCTCCACACTACACTCCTACCCTCCAGACTACACTGCTACCCTCCGGACTACACTGCTACCCTCCGGACTACACTGCTACACTCCGGACTACACTGCTACCCTCCGGACTACACTGCTACCCTCCGGACTACACTGCTACCCTCCGGACTACACGGCTACCCTCCACACTACACTGCTACCCTCCGGACTACACTGCTACCCTCCGGACTACACGGCTACCCTCCGGACTACACTGCTACCCTCCGGACTACACGGCTACCCTCCGGACTACACTGCTACCCTCCAGACTACACGGCTACCCTCCGGACTACACTGCTACCCTCCGGACTACACTGCTACCCTCCAGACTACACGGCTACCCTCCGGACTACACTGCTACCCTCCAGACTATACGGCTATCCTCCGGACTACACTGCTACCCTCCGGACTACACTGCTACCCTCCGGACTACACGGCTATCCTCCGGACTACACTGCTACCCTCCGGACTACACTGCTACCCTCCGGACTACACGGCTACCCTCCGGACTACACGGCTACCCTCCAGAATACACTTATACCCTCCGGACTACACTGCTACCCTCCGGACTACACTGCTACCCTCCAGACTACACGGCTACTCTCCACACTACACGGCTACCCTCCGGACTACACGGCTACCCTCCACACTACACGGCTACCCTCCGGACTACACGGCTACCCTCCACACTACACTCCTACCCTCCAGACTACACTGCTACCCTCCGGACTACACTGCTACACTCCGGACTACACTGCTACCCTCCGGACTACACTGCTACACTCCGAACTACACTGCTACCCTCCGGACTACACTGCTACCCTCCGGACTACACTGCTACCCTCCGGACTACACGGCTACCCTCCACACTACACGGCTACCCTCCACACTACACTCCTACCCTCCAGACTACACTGCTACCCTCCGGACTACACTGCTACCCTCCGGACTACACTGCTACCCTCCGGACTACACGGCTGCCCTCCAGACTACACGGCTACCCTCCGGACTACACTTATACCCTCCGGACTACACGGCTATCCTCCACACTACACTCCTACCCTCCAGACTACACTGCTACCCTCCGGACTACACGGCTGCCCTCCAGACTACACGGCTACCCTCCGGACTACACTTATACCCTCCGGACTACACGGCTATCCTCCACACTACACTCCTACCCTCCAGACTACACTGCTACCCTCCGGACTACACGGCTGCCCTCCAGACTACACGGCTATCCATGTCCCATCCTCTGTATCTCCTCGTTCTCTTTTCCCCTTCTATGTCAGTCCACTTACCATCACACTCTTCTCTTTGCAGTGCTGGCCCAGCTGCTTGGTGTCTCCGAACATCCTTCACAGAGCGCCCCCTCCTGATCATCCGTCTACAGAGCGCCCCCTCCTGATCATCCGTCTACAGAGCGCCCCCTCCTGATCATCCGTCTACAGAGCGCCCCTTCCTGATCATCCGTCTACAGAGCGCCCCCTCCTGATCATCCGTCTACAGAGCGCCCCCTCCTGATCATCCGTCTACAGAGCGTCCCCTCCTGATCATCCATCTACGGAGCGCCCCCTCCTGGTCATCGGTCTACAGAGCGCCCCCTCCTGATCATCCGTCTACAGAGCGCCCCCTCTTGGTCATCGGTCTACAGAGCGCCCCCTCCTGATCATCGGTCTACAGAGCGCCCCCTCCTGATCATCCGTCTACAGAGTGCCCCTTCCTGATCATCAGACTACAGAGCGCCCCTTCCTGATCATCCTTCACAGAGCGCCCCCTCCTGATCATCGGTCTACAGAGCGCCCCCTCCTGATCATCCATCTACAGAGCGCCCCCTCCTGATCATCCGTCTACAGAGCGCCCCCTCCTGGTCATCGGTCTACAGAGCGCCCCCTCCTGATCATCCGTCTACAGAGCGCCCCCTCCTGATCATCCGTCTACAGAGCGCCCCCTCCTGATCATCAGACTACAGAGCGCCCCCTCCTGATCATCGGTCTACAGAGCGCGCCCTCCTGATCATCAGACTACAGAGCGCCCCCTCCTGATCATCGGTCTACAGAGCGCCCCCTCCTGATCATCGGTCTACAGAGCGCCCCCTCCTGATCATCGGTCTACAGAGCGCCCCCTCCTGATCATCTGTCTACAGAGCGCCCCCTCCTGATCATCCGTCTACAGAGCGCCCCCTCCTGATCATCCATCTACAGAGCGCCCCCTCCTGATCATCCGTCTACAGAGCGCCCCCTCCTGATCATTCGTCTACAGAGCGCCCCCTCCTGATCATCCGTCTACAGAGCGCCCCCTCCTGATCATCCGTCTACAGAGCGCCCCCTCCTGATCATCCGTCTACAGAGCGCCCCCTCCTGATCATCCGTCTACAGAGCGCCCCCTCCTGATCATCCGTCTACAGAGCTCCCCCTCCTGATCATCCGTCTACAGAGCGCCCCCTCCTGATCATCCGTCTACAGAGCGCCCCTTCCTGATCATCCGTCTACAGAGCGCCCCCTCCTGATCATCCGTCTACAGAGCGCCCCTTCCTGATCATCCGTCTACAGAGCGCCCCCTCCTGATCATCCGTCTACAGAGCGCCCCCTCCTGATCATCCGTCTACAGAGCGCCCCTTCCTGATCATCCGTCTACAGAGCGCCCCCTCCTGATCATCCATCTACAGAGCGCCCCTTTCTGATCATCCGTCTACAGAGCGCCCCCTCCTGATCATCCGTCTACAGAGCGCCCCCTCCTGGTGATCTCAGTACAGTACTTCCCCTCATGGAAGATTTAGGTAACCATCCTTGATACACCCTCAGCAACCAATCAGATGTAAGATTTGCCTCATCTTACTGCAGTAGTGGTTGCTGTTGGTTACTGCATGAGGAGCCTCATCCGCTGGTGGTAACGACTCATTTCCATCCTTTAGATGCGCTACTCGCCGACCTTCAGGTAACGTCTCCCACCCGCTGCCCAGTATTGCTGACAGATTCTCAGGAGAGACTTGAGACTTGTGAGCTGCAGCGCCCCTCGCCACCACCCTACGACCCAAAGGTACGTCACCTACTCTGCTGACCTCCTGGCATGACGATTGTCCGAGGAACTGATGATCTTCTTCTTACAGACGGCAGTGCCATACTCCGACTCCGAGACGGATAATCCCGCAGCTGACAAGTCCCACCTGTACAGGTAAGACCCGGAACCTTCTCATTTCCTTTTCTGGCTCTATCACCATTGGATAGGTTGTCCCGCTGAAGATCTGCGTCTCCAGTATTCTCTGTGTAGACATGCAGTAACCCCGCTCTCCTGTCCGCAGCACGGTGAAGAAGTATGGTCCATCCTCGGTCTCTCCCGCTGTTGGTGGAGGATTGTGTGAACTGGACCGCTTACTCAACGAGCTCAACGCTACTCAGTTCAACATCACAGGTATGAAGGGTTCCATCCTGTCCTCCTCCCACCGTCCAGTGTCAGGGTGATCCTCCTCCTCCTCTGGTATGAAGGGTTCCATCCTGTCCTCCTCCCACCGTCCAGTGTCAGGGTGATCCTCCTCCTCCTCTGGTATGAAGGGTTCCATTCTGTCCTCCTCCCATCGTCCAGTGTCAGGGTGATCCTCCTCCTCCTCTGGTATGAAGGGTTTCATCCTGTCCTCCTCCCACCGTCCAGTGTCAGGGTGATCCTCCTCCTCCTCTGGTATGAAGGGTTCCATCCTGTCCTCCTCCCACCGTCCAGTGTCAGGGTGATCCTCCTCCTCCTCTGGTATGAAGGGTTTCATCCTGTCCTCCTCCCACCGTCCAGTGTCAGGGTGATCCTCCTCCTCCTCTGGTATGAAGGGTTCCATCCTGTCCTCCTCCCACCGTCCAGTGTCAGGGTGATCCACCTCCTCCTCTGGTATGAAGGGTTCCATCCTGTCCTCCTCCCACCGTCCAGTGTCAGGGTGATCCTCCTCCTCCTCTGGTATGAAGGGTTTCATCCTGTCCTCCTCCCGCCGTCCAGTGTCAGGGTGATCCTCCTCCTCTGGTATGAAGGGTTCCATCCTGTCCTCCTCCCGTCGTCCAGTGTCAGGGTGATCCTCCTCCTCCTCTGGTATGAAGGGTTCCATCCTGTCCTCCTCCCGTCGTCCAGTGTCAGGGTGATCCTCCTCCTCCTCTGGTATGAAGGGTTCCATCCTGTCCTCCTCCCGTCGTCCAGTGTCAGGGTGATCCTCCTCCTCCTCTGGTATGAAGGGTTCCATCCTGTCCTCCTCCCGTCGTCCAGTGTCAGGGTGATCCTCCTCCTCCTCTGGTATGAAGGGTTCCATCCTGTCCTCCTCCCACCGTCCAGTGTCAGGGTGATCCACCTCCTCCTCTGGTATGAAGGGTTCCATCCTGTCCTCCTCCCACCGTCCAGTGTCAGGGTGATCCTCCTCCTCCTCTGGTATGAAGGGTTTCATCCTGTCCTCCTCCCGCCGTCCAGTGTCAGGGTGATCCTCCTCCTCTGGTATGAAGGGTTCCATCCTGTCCTCCTCCCGTCGTCCAGTGTCAGGGTGATCCTCCTCCTCCTCTGGTATGAAGGGTTCCATCCTGTCCTCCTCCCGTCGTCCAGTGTCAGGGTGATCCTCCTCCTCCTCTGGTATGAAGGGTTCCATCCTGTCCTCCTCCCGTCGTCCAGTGTCAGGGTGATCCTCCTCCTCCTCTGGTATGAAGGGTTCCATCCTGTCCTCCTCCCGTCGTCCAGTGTCAGGGTGATCCTCCTCCTCCTCTGGTATGAAGGGTTCCATCCTGTCCTCCTCCCGTCGTCCAGTGTCAGGGTGATCCTCCTCCTCCTCTGGTATGAAGGGTTCCATCCTGTCCTCCTCCCACCGTCCAGTGTCAGGGTGATCCTCCTCCTCCTCTGGTATGAAGGGTTCCATCCTGTCCTCCTCCCACCGTCCAGTGTCAGGGTGATCCTCCTCCTCCTCTGGTATGAAGGGTTCCATCCTGTCCTCCTCCCATCGTCCAGTGTCAGGGTGATCCTCCTCCTCCTCTGGTATGAAGGGTTCCATTCTGTCCTCCTCCCATCGTCCAGTGTCAGGGTGATCCTCCTCCTCCTCTGGTATGAAGGGTTCCATCCTGTCCTCCTCCCACCGTCCAGTGTCAGGGTGATCCTCCTCCTCCTCTGGTATGAAGGGTTCCATCCTGTCCTCCTCCCATCGTCCAGTGTCAGGGTGATCCTCCTCCTCCTCTGGTATGAAGGGTTCCATTCTGTCCTCCTCCCATCGTCCAGTGTCAGGGTGATCCTCCTCCTCCTCTGGTATGAAGGGTTCCATCCTGTCCTCCTCCCACCGTCCAGTGTCAGGGTGATCCTCCTCCTCCTCTGGTATGAAGGGTTCCATCCTGTCCTCCTCCCATCGTCCAGTGTCAGGGTGATCCTCCTCCTCTGGTATGAAGGGTTCCATGCTGTCCTCCTCCCACCGTCCAGTGTCAGGGTGATCCTCCTCCTCTGGTATGAAGGGTTCCATCCTGTCCTCCTCCCATTGTCCAGTGTCAGGGTGATCCTCCTGTCCCTCGTGTGCCCAATGTTCCGTCACTGCCTGTCCATCATTGGCTCTGGAATGGTTCTTCTTGATCTCCTGCCTTTCATCCGGATTCTGTTCATTGTTGGTTTTGATCTTCTTCAGGTAAGTTGTAGGGACTGGCTGTAGTTTTACAATATCTTCTGTTCTGTAGTGGCGAGGGGTTCCTCATGGTCCTCCTTGGCTTGGATCCTTCCAGTGTTCTCCTCTCTATGTCCATGTCGTGTTCTGGAGCATTTGCTGGGAATTCTGACAAATGTCTTTCCTGTTTCCCAGATGAGATCATGTCCCAGTTTCCTGCGAGAGATAATAAAGTGATGGACAGAGCAGAGGAGAGAAGGTGAGGGGTGTGTGTGCCGGTGAATGTGTCTTGTGTGTGCCGGTGAATGTGTCTTGTGTGTGCCGGTGAATGTGTCTTGTGTGTGCCGGTGAATGTGTCTTGTGTGTGCCGGTGAATGTGTCTTGTGTGTGCCGGTGAATGTGTCTTGTGTGTGCCGGTGAATGTGTCTTGTGTGTGCCGGTAATTGTGTGTTGTGTGTGCTGGTGAATGTGTCTAGTGTGTGCCGGTGAATGTGTCTAGTGTGTGCCGGTGAATGTGTCTAGTGTGTGCCGGTGAATGTGTCTAGTGTGTGCCGGTGAATGTGTCTAGTGTGTGCCGGTGAATGTGTCTAGTGTGTGCCGGTGAATGTGTGTTGTGTGTGCCGGTGAATGTGTGTTGTGTGTGCCGGTGAATGTGTCTTGTGTGTGCCGGTAATTGTGTGTTGTGTGTGCTGGTGAATGTGTCTTGTGTGTGCCGGTGAATGTGTCTTGTGTGTGCCGGTGAATGTGTCTAGTGTGTGCCGGTGAATGTGTCTTGTGTGTGCCGGTGAATGTGTCTTGTGTGTGCCGGTGAATGTGTCTTGTGTGTGCCGGTGAATGTGTCTAGTGTGTGCCGGTGAATGTGTCTAGTGTGTGCCGGTGAATGTGTCTAGTGTGTGCCGGTGAATGTGTCTTGTGTGTGCCGGTGAATGTGTCTTGTGTGTGCCGGTGAATGTGTCTAGTGTGTGCCGGTGAATGTGTCTAGTGTGTGCCGGTGAATGTGTCTAGTGTGTGCCGGTGAATGTGTCTAGTGTGTGCCGGTGAATGTGTCTAGTGTGTGCCGGTGAATGTGTCTTGTGTGTGCCGGTGAATGTGTCTTGTGTGTGCCGGTGAATGTGTCTAGTGTGTGCCGGTGAATGTGTCTAGTGTGTGCCGGTGAATGTGTCTAGTGTGTGCCGGTGAATGTGTCTAGTGTGTGCCGGTGAATGTGTCTAGTGTGTGCCGGTGAATGTGTCTAGTGTGTGCCGGTGAATGTGTCTAGTGTGTGCCGGTGAATGTCTCCACAAATACACGGGCCAATTGGAGGCTGGGATTCCTGCTAAATGTCTGTGGATAATAAGTGCTCTGGGGTTCCGTGACTTGCACAATGTTTTTGGATACCCTCCGGACTACACTGCTACCCTCCAGACTACACTGCTACCCTCCAGACTACACTGCTACCCTCCGGACTACACGGCTACCCTCCGGACTACACTGCTACCCTCCACACTACACTGCTACCCTCCGGACTACATTGCTACCCTCCGGACTACACTGCTGCCCTCCGGACTACACTGCTACCCTCCGGACTACACTGCTACCCTCCACACTATACTGCTACCCTCCGGACTACACTGCTACCCTCCGGACTACACTGCTACCCTCCGGACTACACGGCTACCCTCCGGACTACACTGCTACCCTCCGGACTACACTTATACCCTCCGGACTACACTGCTACCCTCCAGACTACACGGCTACCCTCCGGACTACACTGCTACCCTCCGGACTACACTGCTACCCTCCGGACTACACTTATACCCTCCGGACTACACTGCTACCCTCCGGACTACACTTATACCCTCCGGACTACACTGCTACCCTCCAGACTACACTGCTACCCTCCGGACTACACGGCTACCCTCTGGACTACACTGCTGCCCTCCAGACTACACTGCTGCCCTCCAGACTACACGGCTACCCTCCGGACTACACTGCTGCCCTCCAGACTACACTGCTGCCCTCCAGACTACACGGCTACCCTCCGGACTACACGGCTACCCTCCAAACTACACGGCTACCCTCCAAACTACACGGCTACCCTCCAAACTACACGGCTACCCTCCGGACTACACTGCTACCCTCCGGACTACACGGCTACCCTCCGGACTACACTGCTACCCTCCAGACTACACTGCTACCCTCCGGACTACACTTATACCCTCCAGACTACACGGCTACCCTCCGGACTACACGGCTACCCTCCGGACTACACGGCTACCCTCCGGACTACACGGCTACCCTCCGGACTACACTGCTACCCTCCGGACTACACTTATACCCTCCGGACTACACTGCTACCCTCCGGACTACACTGCTACCCTCCGGACTACACTGCTACCCTCCGGACTACACTTATACCCTCCGGACTACACTGCTACCCTCCGGACTACACTTATACCCTCCGGACTACACTGCTACCCTCCAGACTACACTGCTACCCTCCGGACTACACGGCTACCCTCTGGACTACACTGCTGCCCTCCAGACTACACTGCTGCCCTCCAGACTACACGGCTACCCTCCGGACTACACGGCTACCCTCCAAACTACACGGCTACCCTCCAAACTACACGGCTACCCTCCAAACTACACGGCTACCCTCCGGACTACACTGCTACCCTCCGGACTACACGGCTACCCTCCGGACTACACTGCTACCCTCCAGACTACACTGCTACCCTCCGGACTACACTTATACCCTCCAGACTACACGGCTACCCTCCGGACTACACGGCTACCCTCCGGACTACACGGCTACCCTCCGGACTACTTTCCTACCCTCCAGACTACACTGCTACCCTCCAGACTACACTGCTATTCTCCGGACTACACTGCTACCCTCCGGACTACACTGCTACCCTCCAGACTACACTGCTACCCTCCGGACTACACTGCTACCCTCCAGACTACACGGCTGCCCTCCGGACTACACGGCTACCCTCCAGACTACTTTCCTACCTTCCAGACTACACTGCTACCCTCCAGACTACACTGCTATCCTCCGGACTACACTGCTACCCTCCAGACTACACGGCTACCCTCTGGACTACACTGCTACCCTCCAGATTACACTGCTAACCTCCAGACTACACTGCTATCCTCCGGAATACACTGCTATCCTCCGGACTACACTGCTACCCTCCGGACTACACTGCTACCCTCCGGACTACACTGCTACCCTCCGGACTACACTGCTACCCTCCGGACTACACTGCTACCCTCCGGACTACACTGCTACCCTCCGGACTACACTGCTACCCTCCGGACTACTTTCCTACCCTCCGGACTACACTGCTATCCTCCGGATTACACTGCTACCCTCCGGATTACACTGCTACCCTCCGGACTACACTGCTACCCTCCGGACTACTTTCCTACCCTCCAGACTACACTGCTACCCTCCAGACTACACGGCTAGCGATCAGCAGACAGGGTGGCTTCCCAGGGACACAGCGGGCTTCAGCAGGTAGGGACACAGCAGGCTTGCAGGGGCTCGGCAGGGTCTTGGCTGTGGGGGGTCTGAGCCTGGGATGGTTCTAACCTTTGGGGGAGTCTCCTGCAGAGTACTCAGTGGGGATGGCTGCAGAGGCCCGGTCCCCACCCGGACCCCCCAATGGAACAGCTGCGGCAGACAGCACAGGAGGGAGAGAGAGAGCGGCCTGGTCTCACTCCAGCCTTTTAAAAGCCGTGCGGGACGCTTCCGGGTTGCCCCGGCAATGGCCGGCCCAGCGTTGGGTTGCTGGGGCAACGAGGCACGACCCCCTCACTCGGGCCGTACTGAGGGAGCGTGGCCTTTGTCTCCGGTGGGCGCAGAACGCGGGAATGCCTCGTGCCCCCGCCATGCCTTGGCGGCCCTTTGCCGGAAAGGTGCTAACCGCACCACAGGGGGCATTTCCTCCCGTCCTGCACAGCCCTTTGATGTAGGCTGGCAGGACGTGAGGAATCCGCAAGGGGGGAGGGAGGAGTGAAGGAACAGGCAGAGGGACAGACAAAGGGGGGTGGGGAAGACACGGGCACTCCGTGACAATACCAGATACGTGTGCACAAGGTGTCAGTGAATGGACAAGGTGTCAGTGAATGAAGAAGGTGTCAGTGAATGAAGAAGGTGTCAGTGAATGAAGGTGTCAGTGAATGAAGGTGTCAGTGAATGGACAAGGTGTCAGTGAATGAAGAAGGTGTCAGTGAATGAAGAAGGTGTCAGTGAATGAAGGTGTCAGTGAATGAAGGTGTCAGTGAATGAAGGAGGTGTCAGTGAATGGACAAGGTGTCAGTGAATGAAGAAGGTGTCAGTGAATGAAGGTGTCAGTGAATGAAGAAGGTGTCAGTGAATGAAGGTGTCAGTGAATGAAGGAGGTGTCAGTGAATGAACAAGGTGTCAGTGAATGAACAAGGTGTCAGTGAATGGAAGTGTTTGTTCCCCAATGCCAGAAGTCTGCCCAGCACAATAGGTGAGTTGGAAGGTTTGGTGAATGAAGAGAACAAGGATTGGATTGGTATTGCTGAATCTTGGCTTCATTCCTCACATGACTGGGCCATTCATATTCCTGGCTAGGTTCTCTTTCGGGGAGACGGGGGAATAGGAAAGGGGGTGGAGTCTGTCTGGAATAGGAAAGGGGTGGAGTCTGTCTCTATGTGAGAAGTGATCTCAGAGCGAGTGTGAAAGAGGATCTAGTTGATGGAGAGTGTGATGAGGCTGAAGTATTATGGGTGGAACTGCACATGGGGGGCGGTATTACAAAGGTCATCATTGGAGTTTGTTATAGGCCTCCCAGTGTTAATAAGGAGGTGGAGACTCAGCTCCTCCCACAGATCGAGTGTTATTAGTGGGGGACCCCAAGGTTCAGTGTTGTTAGCGGGGGACCCCAAGGTTCAGTGTTGTTAGTGGGGGACCCCAAGGTTCAGTGTTGTTAGTGGGGGACCCCAAGGTTCAGTGTTGTTAGCGGGGGACCCCAAGCTTTAGTTGTTAGCGGGGGACCCCAAGGTTCAGTGTTGTTAGTGGGGGACCCCAAGGTTCAGTGTTGTTAGCGGGGGACCCCAAGGTTCAGTGTTGTTAGCAGGGGACCCCAAGGTTTAGTTGTTAGCGGGGGACCCCAAGGTTCAGTGTTGTTAGCGGGGGACCCCAAGGTTCAGCGTTGTTAGCGGGGGACCCCAAGGTTCAGCGTTGTTAGCGGGGGACCCCAAGGTTCAGTGTTGTTAGTGGGGGACCCCAAGGTTCAGTGTTGTTAGCGGGCGACCCCAAGGTTTAGTTGTTAGCGGGGGACCCCAAGGTTCAGTGTTGTTAGCGGGGGACCCCAAGGTTCAGTGTTGTTAGTGGGGGACCCCAAGGTTCAGCGTTGTTAGCGGGGGACCCCAAGGTTCAGTGTTGTTAGCGGGGGACCCCAAGGTTTAGTTGTTAGCGGGGGACCCCAAGGTTCAGTGTTGTTAACGGGGGACCCCAAGGTTCAGTGTTGTTAGCGGGGGACCCAAAGGTTCAGTGTTGTTAGCGGGGGACCCCAAGGTTCAGCGTTGTTAGTGGGGGACCCCAAGGTTCAGTGTTGTTAGCGGGGGACCCCAAGGTTCAGTGTTGTTAGTGGGGGACCCCAAGGTTCAGTGTTGTTAGCAGGGGACCCCAAGGTTCAGCGTTGTTAGCGGGGGACCCCAAGGTTCAGTGTTGCTAGCGGGGGACCCCAAGGTTCAGTGTTGTTAGCGGGGGACCCCAAGGTTCAGTGTTGTTACCTCATCTGGAATATGCAGTTCAGTTTTGGGCTCCAATTCACAAGAAGAACATTGGGGAACTGGAGAAAGTACAGAGAAGGGCAACCAAACTGATACGAGGCATGGAGGAGATCAGCTATCAGGAGAGATTAGAGGGACTGAATTTATTCTCTACTGAGAAGAGGAGATTAAGGGGGGATATGATCTCCATGTATAATACATAAGGGGGGATATGATCTCCATGTATAATACATAAGGGGGGATATGATCTCCATGTATAATACATAAGGGGGGATATGATCTCCATGTATAATACATAAGGGGGATATGATCTCCATGTATAATACATAAGGGGGGATATGATCTCCATGTATAATACATAAGGGGGGATATGATCTCCATGTATAATACATAAGGGGGGATATGATCTCCATGTATAATACATAAGGGGGGATATGATCTCCATGTATAATACATAAGGGGGGATATGATCTCCATGTATAATACATAAGGGGGGATATGATCTCCATGTATAATACATAAGGGGGATATGATCACCATGTATAATACATAAGGGGGGATATGATCTCCATGTATAATACATAAGGGGGGGGATATGATCTTCATGTATAATACATTAGGGGGATATGATCTCCATGTATAATACATAAGGGGGGATATGATCTCCATGTATAATACATAAGGGGGGGATATGATCTCCATGTATAATACATAAGGGGGGGATATGATCACCATGTATAATACATAAGGGGAGATATGATCTCCATGTATAATACATAAGGTGGATATGATCTCCATGTATAATACATAAGGGGGGATATGATCTTCATGTATAATACATTAGGGGGATATGATCTTCATGTATAATACATAAGGGGGGATATGATCTTCATGTATAATACATTAGGGGGATATGATCTCCATGTATAATACATAAGGGGGATATGATCTCCATGTATAATACATAAGGGGGATATGATCTCCATGTATAATACATAAGGGGGGATATGATCTCCATGTATAATACATAAGGGGGGATATGATCACCATGTATAATACATAAGGGGGGATATGATCTCCATGTAAAATACATAAGGGGGGATATGATCTCCATGTATAATACATAAGGCGGGGATATGATCTCCATGTATAATACATAAGGGGGATATGATCTCCATGTATAATACATAAGGGGGGGGATATGATCTCCATGTATAATACATAAGGGGGGGATATGATCTCCATGTATAATACATAAGGGGGATATGATCTCCATGTATAATACATAAGGGGGGATATGATCTCCATGTATAATACATAAGGGGGGATATGATCTCCATGTATAATACATAAGGGGGGATATGATCTCCATGTATAATACATAAGGGGGGATATGATCTCCATGTATAATACATAAGGGGGGATATGATCTCCATGTATAATACATAAGGGGGGGATATGATCTCCATGTATAATACATAAGGGGGATATGATCTCCATGTATAATACATAAGGGGGATATGATCACCATGTATAATACATAAGGGGGGATATGATCTCCATGTATAATACATAAGGGGGGGGATATGATCTTCATGTATAATACATTAGGGGGATATGATCTCCATGTATAATACATAAGGGGGGGGATATGATCTTCATGTATAATACATTAGGGGGATATGATCTCCATGTATAATACATAAGGGGGGATATGATCTCCATGTATAATACATAAGGGGGGGATATGATCTCCATGTATAATACATAAGGGGGGGATATGATCACCATGTATAATACATAAGGGGAGATATGATCTCCATGTATAATACATAAGGGGGGATATGATCTCCATGTATAATACATAAGGTGGATATGATCTCCATGTATAATACATAAGGGGGGATATGATCTTCATGTATAATACATTAGGGGGATATGATCTCCATGTATAATACATAAGGGGGGATATGATCTTCATGTATAATACATTAGGGGGATATGATCTCCATGTATAATACATAAGGGGGATATGATCTCCATGTATAATACATAAGGGGGATATGATCTCCATGTATAATACATAAGGGGGGATATGATCTCCATGTATAATACATAAGGGGGGGTATGATCTCCATGTATAATACATAAGGGGGGATATGATCACCATGTATAATACATAAGGGGGGATATGATCTCCATGTAAAATACATAAGGGGGGATATGATCTCCATGTATAATACATAAGGGGGGGATATGATCTCCATGTATAATACATAAGGGGGGATATGATCTCCATGTATAATACATAAGGGGGGGGATATGATCTCCATGTATAATACATAAGGGGGGGATATGATCTCCATGTATAATACATAAGGGGGATATGATCTCCATGTATAATACATAAGGGGGGGATATGATGTCCATGTATAATACATAAAGGGGATATGATCTCCATGTATAATACATAAGGGGGGATATGATCTCCATGTATAATACATAAAGGGGGATATGATCTCCATGTATAATACATAAGGGGGGGATATGATCTCCATGTATAATACATTAAGGGGATATGATCTCCATGTATAATACATAAGGGGGATATGATCTCCATGTATAATACATAAGGGGGATATGATCTCCATGTATAATACATAAGGGGGGATATGATCTCCATGTATAATACATAAGGGGGGGTATGATCTCCATGTATAATACATAAGGGGGGATATGATCACCATGTATAATACATAAGGGGGGATATGATCTCCATGTAAAATACATAAGGGGGGATATGATCTCCATGTATAATACATAAGGGGGGGATATGATCTCCATGTATAATACATAAGGGGGGATATGATCTCCATGTATAATACATAAGGGGGGGGATATGATCTCCATGTATAATACATAAGGGGGGGATATGATCTCCATGTATAATACATAAGGGGGATATGATCTCCATGTATAATACATAAGGGGGGGATATGATGTCCATGTATAATACATAAAGGGGATATGATCTCCATGTATAATACATAAGGGGGGATATGATCTCCATGTATAATACATAAAGGGGGATATGATCTCCATGTATAATACATAAGGGGGGGATATGATCTCCATGTATAATACATTAAGGGGATATGATCTCCATGTATAATACATAAGGGGGGGATATGATCTCCATGTATAATACATAAGAGGGATATGATCTCCATGTATAATACATAAGGGGGGGGGGTATGATCTCCATGTATAATACATAAGGGGGGACATGATCTCCATGTATAATACATAAGGGGGGATATGATCTCCATGTACAATACATAAGGGGGGATATGATCTCCATGTATAATACATAAGGGGGGATATGATCTCCATGTATAATACATAAGGGGGGATATGATCTCCATGTATAATACATAAGGGGGGATATGATCTCCATGTATAATGCACAAGGGGGGATATGATCTCCATGTATAATACATAAGGAGGGATATGATCTCCATGTATAATACATAAGGGGGGATATGATCTCCATGTATAATACATAAGGGGGATATGATCTCCATGTATAATGCACAAGGGGGAATATGATCTCCATGTATAATACATAAGGAGGGATATGATCTCCATGTATAATACATAAGGGGGGATATGATCTCCATGTATAATACATAAGGGGGGGATATGATCTCCATGTATAATACATAAGGGGGATATGATCTCCATGTATAATACATAAGGGGGGGATATGATCTCCATGTATAATACATAAGGGGGATATGATCTCCATATATAATACATAAGGGGGGGTATGATCTCCATGTATAATACATAAGGGGGGATATGATCACCATGTATAATACATAAGGGGGGATATGATCTCCATGTAAAATACATAAGGGGGGATATGATCACCATGTATAATACATAAGGGGGGATATGATCTCCATGTAAAATACATAAGGGGGGATATGATCTCCATGTATAATACATAAGGGGGGGATATGATCTCCATGTATAATACATAAGAGGGATATGATCTCCATGTATAATACATAAGGGGGATATGATCTCCATGTATAATACATAAGGGGGGATATGATCTCCATGTATAATACATAAGGGGGGATATGATCTCCATGTATAATACATAAGGGGGATATGATCTCCATGTATAATACATAAGGGGGGATATGATCTCCATGTATAATACATAAAGGGGATATGATCACCATGTATAATACATAAGGGGGGATATGATCTCCATGTATAATACATAAAGGGGATATGATCTCCATGTATAATACATAAAGGGGATATGATCTCCATGTATAATACATAAGAGGGATATGATCTCCATGTATAATACATAAGGGGGGGGTATGATCTCCATGTATAATACATAAGGGGGGACATGATCTCCATGTATAATACATAAGGGGGGATATGATCTCCATGTACAATACATAAGGGGGGATATGATCTCCATGTATAATACATAAGGGGGGATATGATCTCCATGTATAATACATAAGGGGGGATATGATCTCCATGTATAATACATAAGGGGGATATGATCTCCATGTATAATGCACAAGGGGGGATATGATCTCCATGTATAATACACAAGGAGGGATATGATCTCCATGTATAATACATAAGGGGGATATGATCTCCATGTATAATACATAAGGGGGATATGATCTCCATGTATAATACATAAGGGGGGATATGATCTCCATGTATAATACATAAGGGGGGGATATGATCACCATGTATAATACATAAGGGGGATATGATCTCCATGTATAATACATAAGGGGGATATGATCTCCATGTGTAATACATAATGGGGGGGATATGATCTCCATGTATAATACATAAGGGGGGATATGATCTCCATGTATAATACATAAGGGGGGGTATATGATGTCCATGTATAATACATAAGGGGGGATATGATCTCCATGTATAATACATAAGGGGGTATGATCTCCATGCATAATACATAAGGGGGGACATGATCTCCATGTATAATACATAAGGGGGATATGATCACCATGCATAATACATAAGGGGGGGATATGATCTCCATGTATAATACATAAGGGGGGATATGATCTCCATGTATAATACATAAGGGGGGATATGATCTCCATGTATAATACGTAAGGGGGGGATATGATATCCATGTATAATACATAAGGGGGGATATGATCTCCATGTATAATACATAAGGGGGATATGATCTCCATGTATAATACATAAGGGGGGATATGATCTCCATGTATAATACATAAGGGGGATATGATCTCCATGTATAATACATAAGGGGGGATATGATCTCCATGTATAATACATAAGGGGGGATATGATCTCCATGTATAATACATAAGGGGGGATATGATCTCCATGTATAATACATAAGGGGGGATATGATCTCCATGTATAATACATAAGGGGGGATATGATCTCCATGTATAATACATAAGGGGGGATATGATCTCCATGTATAATACATAAGGGGGGATATGATCTCCATGTATAATACATAAGGGGGGATATGATCTCCATGTATAATACATAAGGGGGGATATGATCTCCATGTATAATACATAAGGGAGGATATGATCTCCATGTATAATACATAAGGGGGGATATGATCTCCATGTATAATACATAAGGGGGGATATGATCTCCATGTATAATACATAAGGGGGGATATGATCTCCATGTATAATACATAAGGGGGGATATGATCTCCTTGTATAATACATAAGGGGGATATGATCTCCATGTATAATACATAAGGGAGGATATGATCTCCATGTATAATACATAAGGGGGGATATGATCTCCATGTATAATACATAAGGGGGGGTATATGATGTCCATGTATAATACATAAGGGGGGATATGATCTCCATGTATAATACATAAGGGGGGTATGATCTCCATGCATAATACATAAGGGGGGACATGATCTCCATGCATAATACATAAGGGGGATATGATCACCATGTACAATACATAAGGGGGGATATGATCTCCATGTATAATACATAAGGGGGGGTATATGATGTCCATGTATAATACATAAGGGGGGATATGATCTCCATGTATAATACATAAGGGGGGTATGATCTCCATGTATAATACATAAGGGGGGATATGATCTCCATGTATAATACATAAGGGGGGATATGATCTCCATGTATAATGCACAAGGGGGGATATGATCTCCATGTATAATACATAAGGAGGGATATGATCTCCATGTATAATACATAAGGGGGGATATGATCTCCATGTATAATACATAAGGGGGATATGATCTCCATGTATAATACATAAGGGGGGATATGATCTCCATGTATAATACATAAGGGGGAATATGATCTCCATGTATAATACATAAGGAGGGATATGATCTCCATGTATAATACATAAGGGGGGATATGATCTCCATGTATAATACATAAGGGGGGATATGATCTCCATGTATAATACATTAGGGGGGGATATGATCACCATGTATAATACATAAGGGGGATATGATCTCCATGTATAATACATAAGGGGGATATGATCTCCATGTGTAATACATAATGGGGGGGATATGATCTCCATGTATAATACATAAGGGGGGATATGATCTCCATGTTTAATACATAAGGGGGGTATATGATGTCCATGTATAATACATAAGGGGGGATATGATCTCCATGTATAATACATAAGGGGGTATGATTTCCATGCATAATACATAAGGGGGGACATGATCTCCATGTATAATACATAAGGGGGATATGATCACCATGCATAATACATAAGGGGGGGATATGATCTCCATGTATAATACATAAGGGGGATATGATCTCCATGTATAATACATTAGGGGGGGATATGATCACCATGTATAATACATAAGGGGGATATGATCTCCATGTATAATACATAAGGGGGATATGATCTCCATGTGTAATACATAATGGGGGGGATATGATCTCCATGTATAATACATAAGGGGGGATATGATCTCCATGTTTAATACATAAGGGGGGTATATGATGTCCATGTATAATACATAAGGGGGGATATGATCTCCATGTATAATACATAAGGGGGTATGATTTCCATGCATAATACATAAGGGGGGACATGATCTCCATGTATAATACATAAGGGGGATATGATCACCATGCATAATACATAAGGGGGGGATATGATCTCCATGTATAATACATAAGGGGGATATGATCTCCATGTATAATACATAAGGGGGGGATATGATCTCCATGTATAATACGTAAGGGGGGGATATGATATCCATGTATAATACATAAGGGGGATATGATCTCCATGTATAATACATAAGGGGGGATATGATCTCCATGTATAATACATAAGGGGGGGGGTATGATCTCCATGTATAATACATAAGGGGGGATATGATCTCCATGTATAATACATAAGGGGGGATATGATCTCCATGTATAATACATAAGGGGGGGATATGATCTCCATGTATAATACATAAGGGGGGATATGATCTCCATGTATAATACATAAGGGGGGATATGATCTCCATGTATAATACATAAGGGGGGATATGATCTCCATGTATAATACATAAGGGGGGGATATGATCTCCATGTATAATACATAAGGGGGGATATGATCTCCATGTATAATACATAAGGGGGGATATGATCTCCATGTATAATACATAAGGGGGATATGATCTCCATGTATAATACATAAGGGAGGATATGATCTCCATGTATAATACATAAGGGGGGATATGATCATCATGTATAATACATAAGGGGGGATATGATCTCCATGTATAATACATAAGGGGGGATATGATCTCCATGTATAATACATAAGGGGGATATGATCTCCATGTATAATACATAAGGGGGGATATGATCTCCATGTATAATACATAAGGGAGGATATGATCTCCATGTATAATACATAAGGGGGGATATGATCTCCATGTATAATACATAAGGGGGGGATATGATCACCATGTATAATACATAAGGGGGGATATGATCTCCATGTATAATACATAAGGGGGGATATGATCTCCATGTATAATACATAAGGGGGGGTATATGATGTCCATGTATAATACATAGGGGGGATATGATCTCCATGTATAATACATAAGGGGGATATGATCTCCATGTATAATACATAAGGGGGGATATGATCTCCATGTATAATACATAAGGGGGGGATATGATCACCATGTATAATACATAAGGGGGATATGATCTCCATGTGTAATACATAAGGGGGATATGATCTCCATGTGTAATATATAATGGGGGGGATATGATCTCCATGTATAATACATAAGGGGGGATATGATCTCCATGTATAATACATAAGGGGGGGTATATGATGTCCATGTATAATACATAAGGGGGGATATGATCTCCATGTATAATACATAAGGGGGGTATGATCTCCATGCATAATACATAAGGGGGGACATGATCTCCATGCATAATACATAAGGGGGATATGATCACCATGTATAATACATAAGGGGGGGATATGATCTCCATGTATAATACATAAGGGGGGATATGATCTCCATGTATAATACATAAGGGGGATATGATCTCCATGTATAATACATAAGGGGGATATGATCTCCATGTATAATACATAAGGGGGGATATGATCACCATGTACAATACATAAGGGGGGATATGATCTCCATGTATAATACATAAGGGGGGATATGATCTCCATGTATAATACATAAGGGGGGATATGATCTCCATGTATAATACATAAGGGGGGATATGATCTCCATGTATAATACATAAGGGGGGATATGATCTCCATGTATAATGCACAAGGGGGGATATGATCTCCATGTATAATACATAAGGAGGGATATGATCTCCATGTATAATACATAAGGGGGGATATGATCTCCATGTATAATACATAAGGGGAATATGATCTCCATGTATAATACATAAGGGGGGATATGATCTCAATGTATAATACATAAGGGGGATATGATCTCCATGTATAATACATAAGGGGGGTATGATCTCCATGTATAATACATAAGGGGGGATATGATCTCCATGTATAATACATAAGGGGGGAATATGATCTCCATGTATAATACATAAGGAGGGATATGATCTCCATGTATAATACATAAGGGGGGATATGATCTCCATGTATAATACATAAGGGGGGATATGATCTCCATGTATAATACATTAGGGGGGGATATGATCACCATGTATAATACATAAGGGGGATATGATCTCCATGTATAATACATAAGGGGGATATGATCTCCATGTGTAATACATAATGGGGGGGATATGATCTCCATGTATAATACATAAGGGGGGATATGATCTCCATGTATAATACATAAGGGGGGGTATATGATGTCCATGTATAATACATAAGGGGGGATATGATCTCCATGTATAATACATAAGGGGGTATGATCTCCATGCATAATACATAAGGGGGGACATGATCTCCATGTATAATACATAAGGGGGATATGATCACCATGCATAATACATAAGGGGGGGATATGATCTCCATGTATAATACATAAGGGGGGATATGATCTCCATGTATAATACATAAGGGGGGGATATGATCTCCATGTATAATACGTAAGGGGGGGATATGATATCCATGTATAATACATAAGGGGGGATATGATCTCCATGTATAATACATAAGGGGGGTATGATCTCCATGTATAATACATAAGGGGGGATATGATCTCCATGTATAATACATAAGGGGGGGGGGGTATGATCTCCATGTATAATACATAAGGGGGGATATGATCTCCATGTATAATACATAAGGGGGGATATGATCTCCATGTATAATACATAAGGGGGGGATATGATCTCCATGTATAATACATAAGGGGGGATATGATCTCCATGTATAATACATAAGGGGGGATATGATCTCCATGTATAATACATAAGGGGGGATATGATCTCCATGTATAATACATAAGGGGGGGATATGATCTCCATGTATAATACATAAGGGGGGATATGATCTCCATGTATAATACATAAGGGGGGATATGATCTCCATGTATAATACATAAGGGGGATATGATCTCCATGTATAATACATAAGGGAGGATATGATCTCCATGTATAATACATAAGGGGGGATATGATCATCATGTATAATACATAGGGGGGATATGATCTCCATGTATAATACATAAGGGGGGATATGATCTCCATGTATAATACATAAGGGGGATATGATCTCCATGTATAATACATAAGGGGGATATGATCTCCATGTATAATACATAAGGGAGGATATGATCTCCATGTATAATACATAAGGGGGGATATGATCTCCATGTATAATACATAAGGGGGGGATATGATCACCATGTATAATACATAAGGGGGGATATGATCTCCATGTATAATACATAAGGGGGGATATGATCTCCATGTATAATACATAAGGGGGGGGTATATGATGTCCATGTATAATACATAGGGGGGGATATGATCTCCATGTATAATACATAAGGGGGATATGATCTCCATGTATAATACATAAGGGGGATATGATCTCCATGTATAATACATAAGGGGGATATGATCTCCATGTATAATACATAAGGGGGGATATGATCTCCATGTATAATACATAAGGGGGGGATATGATCACCATGTATAATACATAAGGGGGATATGATCTCCATGTGTAATACATAAGGGGGATATGATCTCCATGTGTAATATATAATGGGGGGGATATGATCTCCATGTATAATACATAAGGGGGGATATGATCTCCATGTATAATACATAAGGGGGGGTATATGATGTCCATGTATAATACATAAGGGGGGATATGATCTCCATGTATAATACATAAGGGGGGTATGATCTCCATGCATAATACATAAGGGGGGACATGATCTCCATGCATAATACATAAGGGGGATATGATCACCATGTATAATACATAAGGGGGGGATATGATCTCCATGTATAATACATAAGGGGGGATATGATCTCCATGTATAATACATAAGGGGGGTATGATCTCCATGCATAATACATAAGGGGGGACATGATCTCCATGCATAATACATAAGGGGGATATGATCACCATGTATAATACATAAGGGGGGGATATGATCTCCATGTATAATACATAAGGGGGGATATGATCTCCATGTATAATACATAAGGGGGATATGATCTCCATGTATAATACATAAGGGGGGATATGATCTCCATGTATAATACATAAGGGGGGATATGATCTCCATGTATAATACATAAGGGGGGGATATGATCTCCATGTATAATACATAAGGGGGGGATATGATCTCCATGTATAATACATAAGGGGGGATATGATCTCCATGTATAATACATAAGGGGGGATATGATCTCCATGTATAATACATAAGGGGGGATATGATCTCCATGTATAATACATAAGGGGGATATGATCTCCATGTATAATACATAATGGGGGATATGATCTCCATGTATAATACATAAGGGGGGATATGATCATCATGTATAATACATAAGGGGGTATGATCTCCATGTATAATACATAAGGGGGATATGATCTCCATGTATAATACATAAGGGAGGATATGATCTCCATGTATAATACATAAGGGGGGATATGATCATCATGTATAATACATAAGGGGGGATATGATCTCCATGTATAATACATAAGGGGGGATATGATCTCCATGTATAATGCACAAGGGGGGATATGATCTCCATGTATAATACATAAGGGGGATATGATCTCCATGTATAATACATAAGGGGGATATGATCTCCATGTATAATACATAAGGGGGATATGATCTCCATGTATAATACATAAGGGGGGATATGATCTCCATGTATAATACATAAGGGGGGGATATGATCACCATGTATAATACATAAGGGGGATATGATCTCCATGTATAATACATAAGGGGGATATGATCTCCATGTGTAATACATAATGGGGGGGATATGATCTCCATGTATAATACATAAGGGGGGATATGATCTCCATGTATAATACATAAGGGGGGGTATATGATGTCCATGTATAATACATAAGGGGGGATATGATCTCCATGTATAATACATAAGGGGGGTATGATCTCCATGCATAATACATAAGGGGGGACATGATCTCCATGTATAATACATAAGGGGGATATGATCACCATGTATAATACATAAGGGGGGGATATGATCTCCATGTATAATACATAAGGGGGGATATGATCTCCATGTATAATACATAAGGGGGATATGATCTCCATGTATAATACATAAGGGGGATATGATCTCCATGTATAATGCATAAGGGGGGATATGATCATCATGTATAATACATAAGGGGGGGATATGATCACCATGTATAATACATAAGGGGGGATATGATCTCCATGTATAATACATAAGGGGGGGTATATGATCACCATGTATAATACATAAGGGGGGGATATGATCTCCATGTATAATACATAAGGGGGGGTATGATCTCCATGTATAATACATAGGGGGGGATATGATCTCCATGTATAATAAATAAGGGGGGATATGATCTCCATGTATAATACATAAGGGGGGATATGATCTCCATGTATAATACATAAGGGGGATATGATCTCCATGTATAATACATAAGGGGGATATGATCTCCATGTATAATACATAAGGGGGGATATGATCTCCATGTATAATACATAAGGGGGGATATGATCTCCATGTATAATACATAAGGGGGGGATATGATCACCATGTATAATACATAAGGGGGATATGATCTCCATGTATAATACATAAGGGGGATATGATCTCCATGTGTAATACATAATGGGGGGGATATGATCTCCATGTATAATACATAAGGGGGGATATGATCTCCATGTATAATACATAAGGGGGGGTATATGATGTCCATGTATAATACATAAGGGGGGATATGATCTCCATGTATAATACATAAGGGGGGTATGATCTCCATGCATAATACATAAGGGGGGACATGATCTCCATGTATAATACATAAGGGGGATATGATCACCATGTATAATACATAAGGGGGGGATATGATCTCCATGTATAATACATAAGGGGGGATATGATCTCCATGTATAATACATAAGGGGGATATGATCTCCATGTATAATACATAAGGGGGATATGATCTCCATGTATAATGCATAAGGGGGGATATGATCTCCATGTATAATACATAAGGGGGGATATGATCTCCATGTATAATACATAAGGGGGGATATGATCTCCATGTATAATACATAAGGGGGATATGATCTCCATGTATAATACATAAGGGGGGATATGATCTCCATGTATAATACATAAGGGGGATATGATCTCCATGTATAATACATAAGGGGGATATGATCTCCATGTATAATACATAAGGGAGGATATGATCTCCATGTATAATACATAAGGGGGGATATGATCATCATGTATAATACATAAGGGGGGGATATGATCACCATGTATTATACATAAGGGGGGATATGATCTCCATGTATAATACATAAGGGGGGATATGATCTCCATGTATAATACATAAGGGGGATATGATCTCCATGTATAATACATAAGGGGGATATGATCTCCATGTATAATACATAAGGGGGGATATGATCTCCATGTATAATACATAAGGGGGGATATGATCTCCATGTATAATACATAAGGGGGGGATATGATCACCATGTATAATACATAAGGGGGATATGATCTCCATGTATAATACATAAGGGGGATATGATCTCCATGTGTAATACATAATGGGGGGGATATGATCTCCATGTATAATACATAAGGGGGGATATGATCTCCATGTATAATACATAAGGGGGGTATGATCTCCATGCATAATACATAAGGGGGGACATGATCTCCATGCATAATACATAAGGGGGATATGATCTCCATGTATAATACATAAGGGGGATATGATCTCCATGTGTAATACATAATGGGGGGGATATGATCTCCATGTATAATACATAAGGGGGGATATGATCTCCATGTATAATACATAAGGGGGGTATGATCTCCATGCATAATACATAAGGGGGGACATGATCTCCATGCATAATACATAAGGGGGATATGATCACCATGTATAATACATAAGGGGGGGATATGATCTCCATGTATAATACATAAGGGGGGATATGATCTCCATGTATAATACATAAGGGGGATATGATCTCCATGTATAATACATAAGGGGGGATATGATCTCCATGTATAATACATAAGGGGGGATATGATCTCCATGTATAATACATAAGGGGGGGATATGATCTCCATGTATAATACATAAGGGGGGGATATGATCTCCATGTATAATACATAAGGGGGGATATGATCTCCATGTATAATACATAAGGGGGGATATGATCTCCATGTATAATACATAAGGGGGGATATGATCTCCATGTATAATACATAAGGGGGATATGATCTCCATGTATAATACATAAGGGGGGATATGATCTCCATGTATAATACATAAGGGGGGATATGATCATCATGTATAATACATAAGGGGGTATGATCTCCATGTATAATACATAAGGGGGATATGATCTCCATGTATAATACATAAGGGAGGATATGATCTCCATGTATAATACATAAGGGGGGATATGATCATCATGTATAATACATAAGGGGGGATATGATCTCCATGTATAATACATAAGGGGGGATATGATCTCCATGTATAATGCACAAGGGGGGATATGATCTCCATGTATAATACATAAGGGGGATATGATCTCCATGTATAATACATAAGGGGGATATGATCTCCATGTATAATACATAAGGGGGATATGATCTCCATGTATAATACATAAGGGGGGATATGATCTCCATGTATAATACATAAGGGGGGGATATGATCACCATGTATAATACATAAGGGGGATATGATCTCCATGTATAATACATAAGGGGGATATGATCTCCATGTGTAATACATAATGGGGGGGATATGATCTCCATGTATAATACATAAGGGGGGATATGATCTCCATGTATAATACATAAGGGGGGTATATGATGTCCATGTATAATACATAAGGGGGGATATGATCTCCATGTATAATACATAAGGGGGGTATGATCTCCATGCATAATACATAAGGGGGGACATGATCTCCATGTATAATACATAAGGGGGATATGATCACCATGTATAATACATAAGGGGGGGATATGATCTCCATGTATAATACATAAGGGGGGATATGATCTCCATGTATAATACATAAGGGGGATATGATCTCCATGTATAATACATAAGGGGGATATGATCTCCATGTATAATGCATAAGGGGGGATATGATCTCCATGTATAATACATAAGGGGGGATATGATCATCATGTATAATACATAAGGGGGGGATATGATCACCATGTATAATACATAAGGGGGGATATGATCTCCATGTATAATACATAAGGGGGGATATGATCTCCATGTATAATACATAAGGGGGATATGATCTCCATGTATAATACATAAGGGGGATATGATCTCCATGTATAATACATAAGGGGGGATATGATCTCCATGTATAATACATAAGGGGGGATATGATCTCCATGTATAATACATAAGGGGGGGATATGATCACCATGTATAATACATAAGGGGGATATGATCTCCATGTATAATACATAAGGGGGATATGATCTCCATGTGTAATACATAATGGGGGGGATATGATCTCCATGTATAATACATAAGGGGGGATATGATCTCCATGTATAATACATAAGGGGGGGTATATGATGTCCATGTATAATACATAAGGGGGGATATGATCTCCATGTATAATACATAAGGGGGGTATGATCTCCATGTATAATACATAAGGGGGGATATGATCTCCATGTATAATACATAAGGGGGGTATGATCTCCATGTATAATACATAAGGGGGGATATGATCTCCATGTATAATACATAAGGGGGGATATGATCTCCATGTATAATACATAAGGGGGATATGATCTCCATGTATAATACATAAGGGGGATATGATCTCCATGTATAATACATAAGGGAGGATATGATCTCCATGTATAATACATAAGGGGGGATATGATCATCATGTATAATACATAAGGGGGGGATATGATCACCATGTATAATACATAAGGGGGGATATGATCTCCATGTATAATACATAAGGGGGGATATGATCTCCATGTATAATACATAAGGGGGATATGATCTCCATGTATAATACATAAGGGGGATATGATCTCCATGTATAATACATAAGGGGGGATATGATCTCCATGTATAATACATAAGGGGGGATATGATCTCCATGTATAATACATAAGGGGGGGATATGATCACCATGTATAATACATAAGGGGGATATGATCTCCATGTATAATACATAAGGGGGATATGATCTCCATGTGTAATACATAATGGGGGGGATATGATCTCCATGTATAATACATAAGGGGGGATATGATCTCCATGTATAATACATAAGGGGGGATATGATCTCCATGTATAATACATAAGGGGGGTATGATCTCCATGCATAATACATAAGGGGGGATATGATCTCCATGTATAATACATAAGGGGGGGTATATGATGTCCATGTATAATACATAAGGGGGGATATGATCTCCATGTATAATACATAAGGGGGGTATGATCTCCATGCATAATACATAAGGGGGGACATGATCTCCATGCATAATACATAAGGGGGATATGATCACCATGTATAATACATAAGGGGGGGATATGATCTCCATGTATAATACATAAGGGGGGATATGATCTCCATGTATAATACATAAGGGGGGGATATGATCTCCATGTATAATACATAAGGGGGTATATGATCTCCATGTATAATACATAAGGGGGGGATATGATCTCCATGTATAATACATAAGGGGGGATATGATCTCCATGTATAATACATAAGGGGGATATGATCTCCATGTATAATACATAAGGGGGGATATGATCTCCATGTATAATACATAAGGGGGGATATGATCATCATGTATAATACATAAGGGGGGATATGATCTCCATGTATAATACATAAGGGGGGATATGATCTCCATGTATAATACATAAGGGGGGGTATATGATGTCCATGTATAATACATAAGGGGGGATATGATCTCCATGTATAATACATAAGGGGGGTATGATCTCCATGCATAATACATAAGGGGGGACATGATCTCCATGCATAATACATAAGGGGGATATGATCACCATGTATAATACATAAGGGGGGGATATGATCTCCATGTATAATACATAAGGGGGGATATGATCTCCATGTATAATACATAAGGGGGATATGATCTCCATGTATAATACATAAGGGGGGATATGATCTCCATGTATAATACATAAGGGGGGATATGATCATCATGTATAATACATAAGGGGGGATATGATCTCCATGTATAATACATAAGGGGGGATATGATCTCCATGTATAATACATAAGGGGGATATGATCTCCGTGTATAATACATAAGGGGGGGTATGATCTCCATGTTTAATACATAAGGGGGGGTATGATCTCCATGTATAATACATAAGGGGGGATATGATCACCATGTATAATACATAAGGGGGGATATGATCTCCATGTATAATACATAAGGGGGGATATGATCTCCATGTATAATACATAAGGGGGGGATATGATCTCCATGTATAATACATAAGGGGGGGATATGATCTCCATGTATAATACATAAGGGGGGGTATGATCTCCATGTATAATACATAAGGGGGGGTATGATCTCCATGTATAATACATAAGGGGGGATATGATCACCATGTATAATACATAAGGGGGGATATGATCTCCATGTATAATACATAAGGGGGGATATGATCTCCATGTATAATACATAAGGGGGGATATGATCTCCATGTATAATACATAAGGGGGGGATATGATCTCCATGTATAATACATAAGGGGGGATATGATCACCATGTATAATACATAAGGGGGATATGATCTCCATGTATAATACATAAGGGGGGATATGATCTCCATGTATAATACATAAGGGGGGATATGATCTCCATGTATAATACATAAGGGGGGGATATGATCTCCATGTATAATACATAAGGGGGGATATGATCTCCATGTATAATACATAAGGGGGTATATGATCTCCATGTATAATACATAAGGGGGGGATATGATCTCCATGTATAATACATAAGGGGGGATATGATCTCCATGTATAATACATAAGGGGGATATGATCTCCATGTATAATACATAAGGGGGGATATGATCTCCATGTATAATACATAAGGGGGGATATGATCATCATGTATAATACATAAGGGGGGATATGATCTCCATGTATAATACATAAGGGGGGATATGATCTCCATGTATAATACATAAGGGGGATATGATCTCCGTGTATAATACATAAGGGGGGGTATGATCTCCATGTTTAATACATAAGGGGGGGTATGATCTCCATGTATAATACATAAGGGGGGATATGATCACCATGTATAATACATAAGGGGGGATATGATCTCCATGTATAATACATAAGGGGGGATATGATCTCCATGTATAATACATAAGGGGGGGATATGATCTCCATGTATAATACATAAGGGGGGATATGATCTCCATGTATAATACATAAGGGGGGGTATGATCTCCATGTATAATACATAAGGGGGGTATGATCTCCATGTATAATACATAAGGGGGGATATGATCACCATGTATAATACATAAGGGGGGATATGATCTCCATGTATAATACATAAGGGGGGATATGATCTCCATGTATAATACATAAGGGGGGATATGATGTCCATGTATAATACATAAGGGGGATATGATCTCCATGTATAATACATAAGGGGGGATATGATGTCCATGTATAATACATAAGGGGGGATATGATCTCCATGTATAATACATAAGGGGGGATATGATCTCCATGTATAATACATAAGGGGGGATATGATCTCCATGTATAATACATAAGGGGGGGATATGATCTCCATGTATAATACATAAGGGGGGGATATGATCTCCATGTATAATACATAAGGGGGGATATGATCTCCATGTATAATACATAAGGGGGGATATGATCACCATGTATAATACATAAGGGGGGATATGATCTCCATGTATAATACATAAGGGGGATATAATCTCCATGTATAATACATAAGGGGGGATATGATCTCCATGTATAATACATAAGGGGGGATATGATCTCCATGTCTAATACATAAGGGGGGATATGATCTCCATGTATAATACATAAGGGGGGGATATGATCTCCATGTATAATACATAAGGGGGGGATATGATCTCCATGTATAATACATAAGGGGGATATGATCTCCATGTATAATACATAAGGGGGATATGATCTCCATGTATAATACATAAGGGGGGATATCATCTCCATGTATAATACATAAGGGGGGATATGATCTCCATGTATAATACATAAGGGGGATATGATCTCCATGTATAATACATAAGGGGGGATATGATCTCCATGTATAATACATAAGGGGGGATATGATCTCCATGTATAATACATAAGGGGGATATGATCTCCATGTATAATACATAAGGGGGATATGATCTCCATGTATAATACATAAGGGGGGGATATGATCTCCATGTATAATACATAAGGGGGGATATGATCTCCATGTATAATACATAAGGGGGGATATGATCTCCATGTATAATACATAAGGGGGGATATGATCTCCATGTATAATACATAAGGGGGATATGATCTCCATGTATAATACATAAGGGGGGATATGATCTCCATGTATAATACATAAGGGGGGATATGATCTCCATGTATAATACATAAGGGGGGATATGATCTCCATGTATAATACATAAGGGGGGATATGATCTCCATGTATAATACATCAGTGGTTCATATAGTGAACTCGGTGTAGTTATTCCCCCTGAGGTCATCACAGAGGACAAGGGGGCGCTCTTCACGTCTGGAGGAAAATAAATGTCATCTCCAAACACGGAAAGGTTTCTTCACAGTAAGAGCTGAGAATGTGGAATAGACTCCCTCCAGAGTTGGTTGTGGCCAGATCAGTGGATTGCTGTAGGAAAGTCCTGGATTCTTTCTTGGATACACAGAATATAACTGGATATAACATTTATAGGGAACGTTGATCCAGGGAATATCCGATTGCCTCTCGGGGGATCCGGAAGGAATTTTTCCCTGCAGGAGCAGATTGGATCGTGCTTTGCTGGGTTTTTCTGCCTTCCTCTGGATACACTGTGGGTGTAGGATTATAATTTTTTTTTTTAATTATTTATTTTTTTTATTTTTATGGTTGAACTGGATGGACTTTTGTCTTTTTTTCAGCCAAACTATGTAACATATTTCTTACAATCACATTTATAGATGCTGCCGTTGTTCTCATCATGAGTCCTCTTACACAGTGTGATGTCTGTATATAAATAACTTGAAAAGTGTTTTAAACTTATTTCCCAATTCCAATATTGTCCATTAGGTCTAAAATATTGTTTTAAAAAAGTAAAAAATTCAGTTCACTCCCATTTGACCTTGCCAGATCTTCTATTTGATTTGTAGAAAGGTTCTAGAAAGTTCCACTCAATTATTGATTTTTGGTGCACTTTCATGGACAGAACAACAATGGGAACGGCTGAACAGGCAAAAAGTGTTGTTTCTTTTTAAGTGGGAAGTCGTAGACTTGTCTGTCTCAGTTATAAAGCTGGTATTTGTCTGTGTGAAGAGTAAATCTCCTTATTGACCAAATGGTAAGTGTCCTGAGCACCCACCTCTCATGCACATCAAACTCTTAGGGTTCTACAGTCCTGAGACTAGGATTCTGAGCTCATGTGAACATCTGTGGTTTTGAGTTAACCTGAAGTCAGGCTGAACGTTTCAATAATATTCATACATTTCATGCCAGAACAACCCTGACATAACCGTCTAGAGCAGAGCCATGCCTTCTGATTGGTGGATGGTGGAAGGTGGTTCTATCGATTTCCACCAATGACGGCCTTAAGTGTGTCTGGACCTGCGGCTCTCTGCTCCTGACTTGCTAAAGCCGCTTCTAACAGACCATAGAACTTCTGATTGCGGTTGCTTCTATCTTTGTCCTGCAAGCTTGCTCTGACAGTAGTCCATCTACAAGTTATTCCTCCAGCCATCTTCATCACCCCCGGCAAGGCTGTCCCATCTTCATCACCCCCGTCAAGGCTGTCCCATCTTCATCACCCCCCCACAAGGCTGTCCCATCTTCATCACCCCCGTCAAGGCTGTCCCATCTTCATCACCCCCCCACAAGGCTGTCCCATCTTCATCACCCCCGGCAAGGCTGTCCCATCTTCATCACCCCCGGCAAGGCTGTCCCATCTTCATCACCCCCGGCAAGGCTGTCCTATCTTCATCACCCCCGGCAAGGCTGTCCCATCTTCATCACCCCCGGCAAGGCTGTCCCATCTTCATCACCCCCGGCAAGGCTGTCCCATCTTCATCACCCCCGGCAAGGCTGTCCCATCTTCATCACCCCCGGCAAGGCTGTCCCATCTTCATCACCCCCCCACAAGGCTGTCCCATCTTCATCAGCCCCGTCAAGGCTGTCCCATCTTCATCACCCCCCCACAAGGCTGTCCCATCTTCATCACCCCCGGCAAGGCTGTCCCATCTTCATCACCCCCGGCAAGGCTGTCCCATCTTCATCACCCCCGGCAAGGCTGTCCTACTAACCCCTTTCTCTATGGCATATCTCTGCTGCTATCTTGAAGTTCCAGCGTGTCCTGCAGAATTAATTCTCACTTACCTGGCTTTCTCCAGATGAAATGGGCACTAAAGTTCCCTATGGCTGCTGCTTGGCAATTTACCCCTTCTAAGTAGCTGACTATCCTCTCGGGGGACTCTTGGTCTTCTCCTGGGAGATGTAGAATTAACCTTCTTGCTTCCCCCTCAAAGGCATTAATGGTCAGTTCTGCCTGCTGAGCCGTTAGAATCCCATATTATAGGACCAGTCACTGCAATCTTGGCTCCGTGACCTGGCCTTGTATACTTGGGTACCCTGCTAGAAATATTGATGTGACCTCCAATGTGGTGTCTGCCTTCCCCAATATGCATTATGGGGTGCCCCCTCCTTGCCCCCAGAGATTTCTTGTCTGTGCTTCATCATATATAACTCTGTCTATAGCTGAGCCGTCCCTTGCAGAGGCAGTAAGTTGCCTGCTTCTCTAAGAAGTAGTACTGCTGGGCACTGCTGCCTACCACTCCCATCATTACTGTCTCATGGTCAGTCTTGGTGTAACACAATGGGTCGCAGGAGGAATCCCAGTGTAACACAATGGGTCGCAGGAGGAATCCCAGTGTAACACAATGGGGTCGCAGGAGGAATCCCAGCGTAACACAATAGGTCGCAGGAGGAATCCCAGCGTAACACAATGGGTCGCCGGAGGAATCCCAGCGTAACACAATGGGTCGCAGGAGGAATCCCAGTGTAACACAATGGGTCGCCGGAGGAATCCCAGCGTAACACAATGGGTCGCAGGAGGAATCCCAGTGTAACACAATGGGTTGCAGGAGGAATCCCAGTGTAACACAATGGGTCGCAGGAGGAATCCCAGTGTAACACAATGGGTCACAGGAGGAATCCCAGTGTAACACAATGGGTCGCAGGAGGAATCCCAGTGTAACACAATGGGTCGCAGGAGGAATCCCAGTGTAACACAATGGGTCGCAGGAGGAATCCCAGTGTAACACAATGGGGTCGCAGGAGGAATCCCAGTGTAACACAATGGGTCGCCGGAGGAATCCCAGTGTAACACAATAGGTCGCAGGAGGAATCCCAGTATAACACAATGGGTCACAGGAGGAATCCCAGTGTAACACAATGGGGTCGCAGGAGGAATCCCAGTGTAACACAATGGGTCGCCGGAGGAATCCCAGTGTAACACAATGGGTCGCAGGAGGAATCCCAGTGTAACACAATGGGTCGCAGGAGGAATCCCAGTGTAACACAATGGGTCGCAGGAGGAATCCCAGTGTAACACAATGGGTCGCAGGAGGAATCCCAGTGTAACACAATGGGTCGCAGGAGGAATCCCAGTGTAACACAATGGGTCGCAGGAGGAATCCCAGTGTAACACAATGGGTCGCAGGAGGAATCCCAGCGCAACACAATGGGTCGCAGGAGGAATCCCAGTGTAACACAATGGGTCGCAGGAGGAATCCCAGCGTAACACAATGGGTCGCAGGAGGAATCCCAGTGTAACAGAATGGGTCGCAGGAGGAATCCCAGTGTGGGGTAATGATATGATACAGGATTTATATGGCGCCAACACCTTACAATATAAGGAGGACAATACAATTGGATGAAGCAGGAATTGGAGATCTCGTCTCGTGGAGCTCATCAGACAGAGGACAATAACTTGGAATCGGTAACACAAAGCAGGGTCGGGGTGGCACAGAACACGCATACACGGCAGGACAGAAGACAGCGGACCAATCAGGGAAGTTGTCCCTGGCAGACTGTATATAACAGCAGAGTCTAGCTGGGAATCATTAGTCCTGGAAAGCAGTTGACAACACGAACGGCCACTGATTCTCCGGAGGAGTGTCCCTCTAATAAAGTCCAAGGTAGCTCCGGTAACAAAGGCAAACAGCTGGAGGGATACCAAAGATCTGCATGCGCCTTTTTTTGGAGCCGCGCTGAAACGGGATCACATGGTCGTTTGGTACCATGTGATCCGGGGTAATATGTTGCTCACACCGCACTACATTTATGATCTGCATATGATGTGTTACCTGACACCGCAGCGGATCTGAAGGGCAGTGCGATTTCAATGCAGATCATGGGGATTCCTGCAAAGCATACGTGTGAACCTAGGCTCAGCATCAGGGAGGGGTTCCCCACAGTTGCTTGGCCTCCTGGAGAAGCTGCATGCTACCATCTTCTGACCTGGCTGCTCACACGCCGATTCCATGGAGGGCCTCTCACCTGGCTGCAGATCACATGTCTCATCCGGTGTGACCTCTCCCGGTGAGGGAGGAAAGCAGAGAAGTGCATCTTCCTTGGATTGAGGTGTATGAAAAGCAGTTCATTGGACCTGCATCTGAGCGTGGTGAGTACATGGGCCCTCCGCTACATGGTAACATGAATGTCAACATATGACGTGTCACGGGATTGTCCATGTATGATATGTTATGGGAGACAGTTCACATATGACAGGTCATGGGATTGTCCATGTATATGTTGCAGGGACAGTTCACATATGTCAGGTCACGGGATTGTCCATGTATATGTTGCAGGGACAGTTCACATATGTCAGGTCACAGGATTGTCCATGTTTATGTTGCGGGGACAATTCACATATGACGTGTCACGGGATTGTTCATGTATATGTTGTAGGGACAGTTCACATATGACGTGTTACGGGATTGTCCATGTACAGTCATGGCCGAAATTGTTGGCACCCTTGATATTTTTCCTGAAAATCAAGTATTTCACACAAAAAAGGTATTGCATTAACACATGTTTTGCTATACACATGTTTATTCCCTTTGTATGTATTGGAACAAATATAAAACAGAGGCAGAAAAGCAAATATGACATAATGTCACACAAAACCCCAAAAATGGGCTGGACAAAAGTATTGGCACCCTTAACTTAATATTTGGTTGCACACCCTTTGGAAAACATAACTGAAATCAGTCGCTTCCTATAACCATCAATAAGCTTCTGACACCTCTCACCCGGAATTTTGGACCACTCTTCCTTTGCAAACAGCTCCAGGTCTCTCTTATTGGAAGGACACCTTTTCCCAACAGCAATTTTAAGATCTCTCCACAGGTGTTCAATGGGATTTAGATCTGGGCTCATTGCTGGCCACTTCAGAACTCTCCAGCGCTTCTTTGCCATCCATTTCTGAGTGCTTTTTGACGTATGTTTGGGGTCATTGTCCTGCTGGAAGACCCAGGATCTTGGACGCAAACCCAGCTTTCTGACACTGGGCCCTACAGTGCGACCCAAAATCCTTTGGTAATCCTCAGATTTCATGATGCCTTGCACACAGTCAAGGCACCCAGTGCCAGAGGCAGCAAAACAACCCCAAAACATCATTGAACCTCCACCATATTTTACCGTAGGTACTGTGTTTTGTTCTTTGTAGGCCTCATTCCGTTTTCGGTAAACAGTAGAATGATGTGCTTTACCGAAAAGCTCTATCTTGGTCTCATCTGTCCACAAGACGTTTTCCCAGAAGGCTTTTGGCTTACTCAAGTACATTTTGGCAAACTGTAGTCTTGCTTTTTTATGTCTCTGTGTCAGCAGTGGGGTCCTCCTGGGTCTCCTGCCATAGCGTTTCATTTCATTTAAATGTCGACGGATAGTTCGCGCTGACACTGATGCTCCCT
This sequence comes from Staurois parvus, assembly GCF_062004578.1. NCBI lineage: Eukaryota > Metazoa > Chordata > Amphibia > Anura > Ranidae > Staurois > Staurois parvus. The sequence goes on from NW_028318529.1 coordinate 69,443, forward strand.
GAGCCTGCAGGACAGCTTGAATGTCTTTGGAACATGTTTGGGGCTGCTTATCCACCATCCGGACTATTCTGCGTTGCAATCTTTCATCAATTTTCCTCATCCGTCCACGACCAGGGAGATTAGCTACAGTGCCATGGGTTGCAAACTTCTTGATAATGTTGCGCACTGTGGACAAAGGCAAATCTAGTTCTCTGGAGATGGACTTGTAACCTTGAGATTGTTGATATTTTGCCACAATTTTGGTTCTCAGGTCCTCAGACAGTTCTCGTCTCCTCTTTCTGTTGTCCATGCTTAGTGTGGCACAGACAGACACACAATGCAAAGGTTAAGTGAACGTCTCTCCTTTTTATCTGCTTTCAGGTGTGATTTCTATATTGCCCACACCTGTTACTTGCCCCAGGTGAGTTTACAGGAGCATCACATGCTTGTAACATTCTTATTTATCCGCAGTTGTGAAAGGGTGCCAATACTTTTGTCCAGCCCATTTTTGGAGGTTTGTGTGACATTATGTCGAATTTGCTTTCTTTCCTCCCTTTTTTTGTTTTGTCCCAATACACACAAAGGGAATAAACATGTGTATAGCAAAACATGTGTTAATGCAATACGTTTCGTGAGAAATACATGATTTCCTGGAGAAATATCAAGGGTGCCAACAATTTCGGCCATGACTGTATATGTTGGGGAGACAGTTCACATGTGACGTGTCCCGGGATTGTCCATGTATGATATGTTATGGGAGACAGTTCACATATGACGTGCCACGGTATTCTCCATGTATGATATGTTATGGGGACAGTTCACATAAGACGTGTCACGGGATTCTCCATGTATGATATGTTATGGGAGACAGTTCACATATGACAGGTCACGGGATTGTCCATGTATATGTTGCGGGGACAGTTGACATGTGCCGTGTCCCGGGATTGTCCATGTATATGTTGCGGGGACAGTTGACATGTGCCGTGTCCCGGGATTGTCCATGTATATGTTGTGGGGACAGTCCACGTGTGCCGTGTCCCGGAATTGTCCATGTATATGTTGCAGGGACAGTCCACGTGTGCCGTGTCCCGGGATTGTCTATGTATATGTTGCGGGGACAGTTGACATGTGCCGTGTCCCGGGATTGTCCATGTATATGTTGTGGGGACAGTCCACGTGTGCCGTGTCCCGGAATTGTCCATGTATATGTTGCAGGGACAGTCCACGTGTGCCGTGTCCCGGGATTGTCCATGTATATGTTGCGGGGACAGTTGACATGTGCCGTGTCCCGGGATTGTCCATGTATATGTTGCGGGGACAGTTGACATGTGACACACAGGATTGGGTGGAATAATTGCACCTTTCTGTCTTGCAGGGTATTATCGGCCTCCTCCGCCACGCTGGAGCTGGACAGACTAATGGCCTCCCTCTCAGACTTCCACAAGCAGAATACGGTCAGAAAGAACTTTATATTTTCCATATTTTGTTGTAGACAGTTTTCTGGGTTGTACATGTTACACGGCATAAAGGCTGGGAATATACATGATGGCGGCCATACTTCCGGGTGTCAGGGCTGAGGGGGGGTCCATCTATGGGGGTTACTACAAGGTGCCAAGGATGAGCGTGTTACAGGTACAAGGGTTGGGGGATGGGGGGGGGGATGTACTATATGGTATGTAAGAGGTTTGCAGTGCTTGGGGTGGCCATGCCACATGGGTGTCATTTCTGGGGCGGCATGTACATACTACAGAACATATTTGGGGGGTGGTAGTGCCAGGATCCAAGTCTTACAGAGTGTCACTGCTGGGGGATGTGCACAATACACGGTTACATGCACCGTGTCATTGCTGATGGTTGTATGTGCTACATGGTAAGAGTGTTGGGGGGGGGGTATATGCTCTACAGGGTATACTACATGGTAAGAGTGTTGGGGGGGGGGTATATGCTCTACAGGGTATACTACATGGTAAGAGTGTTGGGGGGGGGTATATGCTCTACAGGGTATACTACATGGTAAGAGTGTTGGGGGGGGGGGTATATGCTCTACAGTGTATACTACATGGTAAGAGTGTTGGGGGGGGGGGTATATGCTCTACAGGGTATACTACATGGTAAGAGTGTTGGGGGGGGGGGTATATGCTCTACAGGGTATACTACATGGTAAAAGTGTTGGGGGGGGGTATATGCTCTACAGTGTATACTACATGGTAAGAGTGTTGGGGGGGGGGGGGTATATGCTCTACAGGGTATACTACATGGTAAGAGTGTTGGGGGGGGTATATGCTCTACAGTGTATACTACATGGTAAGAGTGTTGGGGGGGGGGGGGATATGCTCTACAGGGTATACTACATGGTAAGAGTGTTGGGGGGGGGGGGGATATGCTCTACAGGGTATACTACATGGTAAGAGTGTTGGGGGGGGGGGGTATATGCTCTACAGGGTATACTTCATGGTAAGAGTGTTGGGGGGGTATATGCTCTACAGGGTATACTACATGGTAAGAGTGTTGGGGGGGGGGTATATGCTCTACAGGGTATACTACATGGTAAGAGTGCTGGGGGGGGGGGGTATATGCTCTACAGGGTATACTACATGGTAAGAGTGCTGGGGGGGGGGGTATATTCTCTACAGGGTATACTACATGGTAAGAGTGTTGGGGGGGGGGTATATGCTCTACAGGGTATACTACATGGTAAGAGTGTTGGGGGGGGGGGATATGCTCTACAGGGTATACTACATGGTAAGAGTGTTGGGGGGGGGTATATGCTCTACAGGGTATACTACATGGTAAGAGTGTTGGGGGGGGGTATATGCTCTACAGGGTATACTACATGGTAAGAGTGCTGGGGGGGGGTATATTCATGTATATGAAGGTGCAGTGCTATAATCTGACATGTAAACATTCTCTGCAATAAATCCACCAAAGCCGTACGGCGCTAATTGAGGCGCACAAATGAGGAATAATATAGCTGGTCCTAATGAGAGGAGATGTGTGGACAGGCGTGCAGGCCTGACTCAGGTAGGTCAGCAATAACAAGGCAGGCCTGACTCAGGTAGGTCAGCAATAACAAGGCAGGCCTGACTCAGGTAGGTCAGCAATAACAAGGCAGGCCTGACTCAGGTAGGTCAGCAATAACAAGGCAGGCCTGACTCAGGTAGGTCAGCAATAACAAGGCAGGCCTGACTCAGGTAGGTCAGCAATAACAAGGCAGGCCTGACTCAGGTAGGTCAGCAATAACAAGGCAGGCGTGACTCAGGTAGGTCAGCAATAACAAGGCAGGCGTGACTCAGGTAGGTCAGCAATAACAAGGCAGGCCTGACTCAGGTAGGTCAGCAATAACAAGGCAGGCCTGACTCAGGTAGGTCAGCAATAACAAGGCAGGCCTGACTCAGGTAGGTCAGCAATAACAAGGCAGGCGTGACTCAGGTAGGTCAGCAATAACAAGTGGTTAAAATCCAACTTCATAGGTAATTCTCATAATGATATTCCTTGTGATGTGGCAGCAATATATAAAATGCGCACTCACCAGATGCACATAGAACCCCTTTAAATGGAACAGCCAGCCAGGAGCATAGGTCCCTCATCCGGACACCAGCTTCACATGCAGCCATGCTTCCTGTGGGGGTCTCGGAGAGCAGTTGGCTCAGAGCCGGTAATATATGAAAGAGCCGTATAGTGTAGTACTTTTTAAGCATTCATTTATTAAAGGATTATCATCCACAAAGTTCAATAAAAACTATTTGTAAAAGTTTCCAAAGTAATTAAAATGTAAATTGATAAAGTGCATGAAAAATCTCCTGTGGCTAATTCAGCCACTCTCCAAAATGGCCGCCGGACCTGTGTGCGGCTCCTGCCACACACTCCCCTTCACCGACTCCGGCTGATGGCTTCCTGCTCCTCTTTAGACCTCTCCTGCAGGTGGGTTATCCCCTTCAGGACCACAGTCCCTGTAATGAGGGTTTTGAGGATTTCTCCAGCCCAAAGTCTGCCAAAGTCTCGGAATTCCCCGTCCCTAATAATGACTTGCCAATCCTGAGAGCATTGAGTCAGTCCTCTCTTCTCCAACCAGACTACCCCGGAACCCCTCAGCCTACACGGGTGAGAACCCCTCAATGCTCACAATTGCATTCAAAGTCATCCCCCTTAAAAGGGACCATTACTGAAATAATGGACAAAGGTATTTCCTGTCCAGAACCCACCTCTAGTATCCTGTACAGGAAGCATCATATGCCCTGCAGGGTGTACTACAGGGTACAAATGTTGGGGGATGTAGCCTCCCCAGGGCATACAATAGGGTGGTAGCCTCCCCAGGGCACACAATAGGGTGGTAGCCTCCCCAGGGCACACAATAGGGTGGTAGCCTCCCCAGGGCACACAATAGGGTGGTAGCCTCCCCAGGGCACACAATAGAGTGGTAGCCTCCGCAGGGCACACAATAGGGTGGTAGCCTCCCCAGGGCACACAGTAGGGTGGTAGCCTCCCCTGGGCACACAATAGGGTGGTAGCCTCCCCAGGGCACACAGTAGGGTGGTAGCCTCCCCAGGGGATACAATAGGGTGGTAGCCTCCCCAGGGGATACAATAGGGTGGTAGCCTCCCCAGGGCATACAATAGGGTGGTAGCCTCCCCAGGGCATACAATAGGGTGGTAGCCTCCCCAGGGCATACAATAGGGTGGTAGGCTCCCCAGGGCATACAATAGGGTGGTAGCCTCCCCAGGGCACACAATAGGGTGGTAGCCTCCCCAGGGCATACAATAGGGTGGTAGCCTCCCCAGGGCATACAATAGGGTGGTAGCCTCCCCAGGGCATACAATAGGGTGGTAGGCTCCCCAGGGCATACAGTAGGGTGGTAGCCTCCCCAGGGCATACAGTAGGGTGGTAGCCTCCCCAGGGGATACAATAGGGTGGTAGCCTCCCCAGGGGATACAATAGGGTGGTAGCCTCCCCAGGGGATACAATAGGGTGGTAGCCTCCCCAGGGCATACAATAGGGTGGTATCCTCCCCAGGGCATACAATAGGGTGGTAGCCTCCCCAGGGCACACAATAGGGTGGTAGCCTCCCCAGGGCACACAATAGGGTGGTAGCCTCCCCAGGGCACACAATAGGGTGGTAGCCTCCCCAGGGCACACAATAGAGTGGTAGCCTCCCCAGGGCATACAATAGGGTGGTAGCCTCCCCAGGGCATACAAATAGGGTGGTAGCCTCCCCAGGGCATACAATAGGGTGGTAGCCTCCCCAGGGCATACAATAGGGTGGTAGCCTCCCCAGGGCACACAATAGGGTGGTAGCCTCCCCAGGGCATACAATAGGGTGGTAGCCTCCCCAGGGCACACAATAGGGTGGTAGCCTCCCCAGGGCATACAGTAGGGTGGTAGCCTCCCCAGGGCACACAATAGGGTGGTAGCCTCCCCAGGGGATACAGTAGGGTGGTAGCCTCCCCAGGGCATACAGTAGGGTGGTAGCCTCCCCAGGGGATACAGTAGGGTAGAAGGGTTGCCAGGCTGGTTCCACAAAGGGAAGGCTGGAGGGGTGTTTAGTCTGGAGGTTCAGGTGGTTGAAGGGGTCCTTGGAGTCA
>NW_028318529.1:80000-113180 GCF_062004578.1 Staurois parvus
TCAGAAAAGATGAGGAGGGAAAAAATGTCAGTGGTCTCCACCTGTAAAACCATTTCTGTTTTGGGGGTCATCTCATTGTTGCCCATCTAGTGCACTTGTTGTTAATTTCATTACCACCAAAGCAGCTGAAACTGATTACCAACCCCCTCTGCGACTTACCGGACCAGATCCATATCCCAGGAGTGTCATCAACTTGATGTTATACTCTGATTGCAAAGTCTGCCTTTCATTTTTTTGAGCCGTTCGTGTATATATAATATCTATCACACACACCTTATACAGGCACTGTACATGCCACAAACACTTCACATGCAGAGCACGCCTACCAGTCCACACACAGGGTACACAGAGCACGCCTTACAGTCCACGCGCACAGGGTACACAGAGCACGCCTTACAGTCCACGCGCACAGGGTACACAGAGCACGCCTTACAGTCCATGCGCACAGGGTACACAGAGCACACCCTACAGTCCATGCGCACAGGGTACACACAGCACGCCTTACAGTCCACGGTCACAGGGTACACAGAGCACGCCTTACAGTCCATGCGCACAGGGTACACAGAGCCCGCCTTACAGTCCACGCGCACAGGGTACACAGAGCACGCCTTACAGTCCACGCGCACAGAGCACGCCTTACAGTCCACGGTCACAGGGTACACAGAGCACGCCTTACAGTCCACGCGCACAGGGTACACAGAGCACGCCTTACAGTCCACGGGCACAGGGTACACAGCACGCCTTACAGTCCATGCGCACAGGGTACACAGAGCCCGCCTTACAGTCCACGCGCACAGGGTACACAGAGCACGCCTTACAGTCCACGCGCACAGAGCACGCCTTACAGTCCACGCGCACAGGGTACACAGAGCACGCCTTACAGTCCACACGCACAGAGCACGCCTTACAGTCCACGCGCACAGGGTACACACAGCACGCCTTACAGTCCACGGTCACAGAGCGCGCCTTACAGTCCACGGTCACAGGGTACGCAGAGCGCGCCTTACAGTCCACGCGCACAGGGTACACAGAGCCCACCTTCCAGTCCACGCGCACAGGGTACACAGAGCACGCCTTACAGTCCACGTGCACAGGGTACACAGAGCACGCCTTACAGTCCACGCGCACAGGGTACACAGAGCACGCCTTACAGTCCACGCGCACAGGGTACACAGAGCACGCCTTACAGTCCACGCGCACAGGGTACACAGAGCACGCCTTACAGTCCACGCGCACAGGGTACACAGAGCACGCCTTACAGTCCACGCGCACAGGGTACACAGAGCTCACACACTATACATAGCACAAATGTATTTTGCTTCATCACAAATCCAAAACCCAGGAAGTCCATCTCACCGCCCAGGAAAGTCTTTAGAGGGATCCAGGCTGCACACAGTTCATCTGATGAATGAGCATGGCTGGAGGGGAAGTACCTTCCCTCTACAATTATCCCCGTCTGGACCTTACCCCAGGCTGACTCTCTACCTCACATCTCACTGTACAGTCTACACACAGAGGGTACACCCTGCACCCCACTCACTATGGACCCCTTGAGTGCTCACCATACGGCAGGATTCTTCCAGTAATTCCACTCTGAATTAATTGCTCATTGATGGTCACATGGAGTTTTTGGCACCATTATTATGTTTTCCTATCTATTGGAATGATTTTATGTCATATTCCGCATGGTCCTGGCTGGATGATGTATTGTCAGATTGCATCATACTTGTGTATTCTACTGTACTGAGGTCGGCTGTGTCTTCTTAATTCCTCTGCAGGTTGTCACAGCTCTAGGCCATACCTGGCACCCGGAACATTTTGTCTGTGCTCATTGCAGATCTCTTATTGGAAGTACAAACTTCTTTGAAAAGGACGGACAGCCGTATTGTGAGAAAGATTACTTCGAGTTACATGCCCCACGCTGTGCCCTGTGCCATCTGCCCATCCTGAAGGTGACAATATCTCTTGGATCTGGTTGTCCAAGCTGCTTCTATTCTTCTGCTACATTCACAGTCCATACAAATCAATGTAAGCCTGACCTGTGTGTTAGGGCTGCCATCTCATCCCTCTAAAACCGAACACATATTAACTACACGGGTTCTGTGGCTGATTAAAGCGACAATTATCTCAGTTAGTGACGTATCTGCATTAAATTAACCTCTGAGCTTGTGTAAATAATATGTCTTTGGTTTTAAAGGGATGAGGTGGCAACCCTACTATGTGTCCAGATCCTCGACTTACCCTTTCTTTAGGATTATAGTAATAAATGCCATCTTCATATAATTACATACCAAAGCTGCTGGTGTAATCGTCTGCTCCACACATGGAAGATGCAGAGTAGACTCAGATTGCATAGAGAGAGAGAGATAGACTATCCCCCTGATTAGTCCTCTTACAGACTCTAGGAAGACTGGCACATACAGAGCACCATACACAGGGCTGGGTAGAATATCTATGACCAGGAACGAAAGGTTGGCATCATTATACTCCCTGCCAGGTACAGAATTTGGTGGTTGGGGTCAGAAGTTTTCTCAAAGGCAAAAGCCAAAGCCAACCGATTCACAGATTTCAGTTTCTTCACAGATCTGATGATGGAAATTATTCTGTTAGAATTTTACACCATCCTGGCTCAGATTACCTGCTTGTTTTCTCCAATTCTTCTCCATCATATCTTGTATTTGGTTAAACCACCTTATTACTTTTCACGTTCATAGTTCCATTTACTGTGCAAGTCTTGTGTTGAACTCATTATTCTACTTCCTATACTTGCATTTTATTTCCCTTCCCGCTATTATGAGTCCAACTTCTCACCCTTTATACCTCCATCTCTCCTTTTCTATAATCCCCCTGTACCTCTAACAACTACCATCCTACCATACTGTCATTCTTGCCTTCCATTCCTCTTCCAACTATCTACTACCATTTCTGCCTTCCATTCCTCCTCCACCAATCTCTACTACCATTTCTGCCTTCCATTCTTCCTCCACCTATCTCTACTACCATTCCTGCCTTCCATTCCTCCTCCACCAATCTCTACTACCATTTCTGCCTTCCATTCTTCCTCCACCTATCTCTACTACCATTCCTGCCTTCCATTCCTCCTCCACCAATCTCTACTACCATTCCTGCCTTCCATTCCTCCTCCACCTATCTCTACTACCATTCCTGCCTTCCATTCCTCCTCCACCAATCTCTACTACCATTCCTGCCTTCCATTCCTCCTCCACATATCTCTGCTACCATTCCTGCCTTCCATTCCTCCTCCAACTATCTCTACTACCATTCCTGTCTTCCATTCCTCTTCCAACTATCTCTACTACCATTCCTGCCTTCCATTCCTCCTCCACATATCTCTGCTAACATTCCTGCCTTCCATTCCTCCTCCAACTATCTCTACTACCATTCCTGTCTTCCATTCCTCCTCCACATATCTCTGCTACCATTCCTGCCTTCCATTCCTCTTCCAACTATCTCTACTACCATTCCTGTCTTCCATTCCTCCTCCACAAATCTCTACTACCATTCCTGTCTTCCATTCCTCCTCCACCAATCTCTACTACCATTCCTGCCTTCCATTCCTCTACCAAATATCTCTACTACCATTTCTGCCTTCCATTCCTCCTCCACCAAACTCTACTACCATTCCTGCCTTCCATTTCTCCTCCACATATCTTTACTACCATTCCTGCCTTCCATTCCTCCTCCACCTATCTCTACTACCATCCCTGCCTTCCATTCCTCCTCCACCTATTGCTACTACCATCCCTGCCTTCCATTCCTACTCCACCAATCTCTACTACCATTCCTGCCTTCCATTCCTCCTCCACCAATCTCTACTACCATTCCTGCTTTCCATTCCTCTTCCACATATCTCTACTACCATTCCTGCCTTCCATTCCTCCTCCACCAATCTCTACTACCATTCCTGCCTTCCATTCCTCCTCCACCAATCTCTACTACCATTCCTGCCTTCCATTCCTCTTCCAACTATCTCTACTACCATTCCTGCCTTCCATTCCTCCTCCACATATCTCTGCTACCATTCCTGCCTTCCATTCCTCCTCCAACTATCTCTACTACCATTCCTGTCTTCCATTCCTCCTCCACATATTTCTACTACCATTCCTGCCTTCCATTCCTCTTCCAACTATCTCTACTACCATTCCTGCCTTCCATTCCTCCTCCACCTATCTCTACTACCATTCCTGTCTTCCATTCCTCCTCCACAAATCTCTACTACCATTCCTGTCTTCCATTCCTCCTCCACCAATCTCTACTACCATTCCTGCCTTCCATTCCTCTACCAAATATCTCTACTACCATTTCTGCCTTCCATTCCTTCTCCACCAAACTCTACTACCATTCCTGCCTTCCATTTCTCCTCCACATATCTTTACTACCATTCCTGCCTTCCATTCCTCCTCCACCTATCTCTACTACCATTCCTGTCTTCCATTCCTCCTCCACATATTTCTACTACCATTCCTGCCTTCCATTCCTCTTCCAACTATCTCTACTACCATTCCTGCCTTCCATTCCTCCTCCACATATCTCTGCTACCATTCCTGCCTTCCATTCCTCATCCAACTATCTCTACTACCATTCCTGTCTTCCATTCCTCCTCCACATATTTCTACTACCATTCCTGCCTTCCATTCCTCTTCCAACTATCTCTACTACCATTCCTGTCTTCCATTCCTCCTCCACAAATCTCTACTACCATTCCTGTCTTCCATTCCTCCTCCACCAATCTCTACTACCATTCCTGCCTTCCATTCCTCTACCAAATATCTCTACTACCATTTCTGCCTTCCATTCCTCCTCCACCAAACTCTACTACCATTCCTGCCTTCCATTTCTCCTCCACATATCTTTACTACCATTCCTGCCTTCCATTCCTCCTCCACCTATCTCTACTACCATCCCTGCCTTCCATTCCTCCTCCACCTATTGCTACTACCATCCCTGCCTTCCATTCCTACTCCACCAATCTCTACTACCATTCCTGCCTTCCATTCCTCCTCCACCAATCTCTACTACCATTCCTGCTTTCCATTCCTCTTCCACATATCTCTACTACCATTCCTGCCTTCCATTCCTCCTCCACCAATCTCTACTACCATTCCTGCCTTCCATTCCTCCTCCACCAATCTCTACTACCATTCCTGCCTTCCATTCCTCTTCCAACTATCTCTACTACCATTCCTGCCTTCCATTCCTCCTCCACATATCTCTGCTACCATTCCTGCCTTCCATTCCTCCTCCAACTATCTCTACTACCATTCCTGTCTTCCATTCCTCCTCCACATATTTCTACTACCATTCCTGCCTTCCATTCCTCTTCCAACTATCTCTACTACCATTCCTGCCTTCCATTCCTCCTCCACCTATCTCTACTACCATTCCTGTCTTCCATTCCTCCTCCACAAATCTCTACTACCATTCCTGTCTTCCATTCCTCCTCCACCAATCTCTACTACCATTCCTGCCTTCCATTCCTCTACCAAATATCTCTACTACCATTTCTGCCTTCCATTCCTCCTCCACCAAACTCTACTACCATTCCTGCCTTCCATTTCTCCTCCACATATCTTTACTACCATTCCTGCCTTCCATTCCTCCTCCACCTATCTCTACTACCATTCCTGCCTTCCATTCCTCCTCCACCTATTGCTACTACCATCCCTGCCTTCCATTCCTACTCCACCAATCTCTACTACCATTCCTGCCTTCCATTCCTCCTCCACCAATCTCTACTACCATTCCTGCTTTCCATTCCTCTTCCACATATCTCTACTACCATTCCTGCCTTCCATTCCTCTTCCACCAATCTCTACTACCATTCCTGCCTTCCATTCCTCCTCCACCAATCTCTACTACCATTCCTGCCTTCCATTCCTCTTCCAACTATCTCTACTACCATTCCTGCCTTCCATTCCTCTTCCAACTATCTCTACTACCATTCCTGCATTCCATTCCTCCTCCACATATCTCTGCTACCATTCCTGCCTTCCATTCCGCCTCCACCAATCTCTACTACCATTCCTGCCTTCCATTCCTCCTCCAACTATCTCTGCTACCATTCCTGCCTTCCATTCCTCCACCAACAATATCTACTACCATCCCTGCCTTCCATTCCTCCTCCACCTATTGCTACTACCATCCCTGCCTTCCATTCCTACTCCACCAATCTCTACTACCATTCCTGCCTTCCATTCCTCCTCCACCAATCTCTACTACCATTCCTGCTTTCCATTCCTCTTCCACATATCTCTACTACCATTCCTGCCTTCCATTCCTCCTCCACCAATCTCTACTACCATTCCTGCCTTCCATTCCTCCTCCACCAATCTCTACTACCATTCCTGCCTTCCATTCCTCTTCCAACTATCTCTACTACCATTCCTGCCTTCCATTCCTCCTCCACATATCTCTGCTACCATTCCTGCCTTCCATTCCTCTTCCAACTATCTCTACTACCATTCCTGCCTTCCATTCCTCCTCCACCTATCTCTACTACCATTCCTGCCTTCCATTCCTCCTCCACCAATCTCTACTACCATTCCTGCCTTCCATTCCTCTTCCAACTATCTCTACTACCATTCCTGCCTTCCATTCCTCCTCCACATATCTCTGCTACCATTCCTGCCTTCCATTCCTCCTCCAACTATCTCTACTACCATTCCTGTCTTCCATTCCTCCTCCACATATTTCTACTACCATTCCTGCCTTCCATTCCTCTTCCAACTATCTCTACTACCATTCCTGCCTTCCATTCCTCCTCCACCTATCTCTACTACCATTCCTGCTTTCCATTCCTCTTCCACATATCTCTACTACCATTCCTGCCTTCCATTCCTCTTCCACCAATCTCTACTACCATTCCTGCCTTCCATTCCTCCTCCACCAATCTCTACTACCATTCCTGCCTTCCATTCCTCTTCCAACTATCTCTACTACCATTCCTGCCTTCCATTCCTCTTCCAACTATCTCTACTACCATTCCTGCATTCCATTCCTCCTCCACATATCTCTGCTACCATTCCTGCCTTCCATTCCGCCTCCACCAATCTCTACTACCATTCCTGCCTTCCATTCCTCCTCCAACTATCTCTGCTACCATTCCTGCCTTCCATTCCTCCACCAACAATATCTACTACCATCCCTGCCTTCCATTCCTCCTCCACCTATTGCTACTACCATCCCTGCCTTCCATTCCTACTCCACCAATCTCTACTACCATTCCTGCCTTCCATTCCTCCTCCACCAATCTCTACTACCATTCCTGCTTTCCATTCCTCTTCCACATATCTCTACTACCATTCCTGCCTTCCATTCCTCCTCCACCAATCTCTACTACCATTCCTGCCTTCCATTCCTCCTCCACCAATCTCTACTACCATTCCTGCCTTCCATTCCTCTTCCAACTATCTCTACTACCATTCCTGCCTTCCATTCCTCCTCCACATATCTCTGCTACCATTCCTGCCTTCCATTCCTCCTCCAACTATCTCTACTACCATTCCTGTCTTCCATTCCTCCTCCACATATTTCTACTACCATTCCTGCCTTCCATTCCTCTTCCAACTATCTCTACTACCATTCCTGCCTTCCATTCCTCCTCCACCTATCTCTACTACCATTCCTGCCTTCCATTCCTCCTCCACCAATCTCTACTACCATTCCTGCCTTCCATTCCTCTTCCAACTATCTCTACTACCATTCCTGCCTTCCATTCCTCCTCCACATATCTCTGCTACCATTCCTGCCTTCCATTCCTCCTCCAACTATCTCTACTACCATTCCTGTCTTCCATTCCTCCTCCACATATTTCTACTACCATTCCTGCCTTCCATTCCTCTTCCAACTATCTCTACTACCATTCCTGCCTTCCATTCCTCCTCCACCTATCTCTACTACCATTCCTGTCTTCCATTCCTCCTCCACAAATCTCTACTACCATTCCTGTCTTCCATTCCTCCTCCACCAATCTCTACTACCATTCCTGCCTTCCATTCCTCTACCAAATATCTCTACTACCATTTCTGCCTTCCATTCCTCCTCCACCAAACTCTACTACCATTCCTGCCTTCCATTTCTCCTCCACATATCTTTACTACCATTCCTGCCTTCCATTCCTCCTCCACCTATCTCTACTACCATTCCTGCCTTCCATTCCTCCTCCACCTATTGCTACTACCATCCCTGCCTTCCATTCCTACTCCACCAATCTCTACTACCATTCCTGCCTTCCATTCCTCCTCCACCAATCTCTACTACCATTCCTGCTTTCCATTCCTCTTCCACATATCTCTACTACCATTCCTGCCTTCCATTCCTCTTCCACCAATCTCTACTACCATTCCTGCCTTCCATTCCTCCTCCACCAATCTCTACTACCATTCCTGCCTTCCATTCCTCTTCCAACTATCTCTACTACCATTCCTGCCTTCCATTCCTCTTCCAACTATCTCTACTACCATTCCTGCATTCCATTCCTCCTCCACATATCTCTGCTACCATTCCTGCCTTCCATTCCGCCTCCACCAATCTCTACTACCATTCCTGCCTTCCATTCCTCCTCCAACTATCTCTGCTACCATTCCTGCCTTCCATTCCTCCACCAACAATATCTACTACCATCCCTGCCTTCCATTCCTCCTCCACCTATTGCTACTACCATTCCTGCCTTCCATTCCTCCTCCACCAATCTCTACTACCATTCCTGCTTTCCATTCCTCTTCCACATATCTCTACTACCATTCCTGCCTTCCATTCCTCCTCCACCAATCTCTACTACCATTCCTGCCTTCCATTCCTCCTCCACCAATCTCTACTACCATTCCGGCCTTCCATTCCTCTTCCAACTATCTCTACTACCATTCCTGCCTTCCATTCCTCCTCCACATATCTCTGCTACCATTCCTGCCTTCCATTCCTCCTCCAACTATCTCTACTACCATTCCTGTCTTCCATTCCTCCTCCACATATTTCTACTACCATTCCTGCCTTCCATTCCTCTTCCAACTATCTCTACTACCATTCCTGTCTTCCATTCCTCCTCCACAAATCTCTACTACCATTCCTGTCTTCCATTCCTCCTCCACCAATCTCTACTACCATTCCTGCCTTCCATTCCTCTACCAAATATCTCTACTACCATTTCTGCCTTCCATTCCTCCTCCACCAAACTCTACTACCATTCCTGCCTTCCCATTTCTCCTCCACATATCTTTACTACCATTCCTGCCTTCCATTCCTCCTCCACCTATCTCTACTACCATTCCTGCCTTCCATTCCTCCTCCACCTATTGCTACTACCATCCCTGCCTTCCATTCCTACTCCACCAATCTCTACTACCATTCCTGCCTTCCATTCCTCCTCCACCAATCTCTACTACCATTCCTGCTTTCCATTCCTCTTCCACATATCTCTACTACCATTCCTGCCTTCCATTCCTCCTCCACCAATCTCTACTACCATTCCTGCCTTCCATTCCTCCTCCACCAATCTCTACTACCATTCCTGCCTTCCATTCCTCTTCCAACTATCTCTACTACCATTCCTGCCTTCCATTCCTCTTCCAACTATCTCTACTACCATTCCTGCATTCCATTCCTCCTCCACATATCTCTGCTACCATTCCTGCCTTCCATTCCGCCTCCACCAATCTCTACTACCATTCCTGCCTTCCATTCCTCCTCCAACTATCTCTGCTACCATTCCTGCCTTCCATTCCTCCACCAACAATCTCTACTACCTTTCTTGCCTTCCATTCCTCTTCCAAATATCTCTACTACCATTCCTGCCTTCCATTCCTCCTCCACCTATTTCTACTACCATTTCTGCCTTCCATTCCTCTTCCAACTATCTCTGCTACCATTCCTGCCTTCCATTCCTCCTCCACCAATCTCTACTACCATTCCTGCCTTCCATTCCGCCTCCACCAATCTCTACTACCATTCCTGCCTTCCATTCCTCCTCCAACTATCTCTGCTACCATTTCTGCCTTCCATTCCTCCACCAACAATATCTACTACCATTCCTGCCTTCCATTCCTCTTCCACATATCTCTACTACCATTCCTGCCTTCCATTCCTCCTCCACCAATCTCTACTACTTTTCCTGCCTTCCATTCCTCTTTCAAATATCTCTACTACCATTTCTGCCTTCCATTCCTCCTCCACCAATCTCTACTACCATTCCTGCCTTCCATTCCTCCTCCACAAATCTCTACTACCTTTCTTGCCTTCCATTCCTCCTCCACATATCTCTACTACCATTCCTACCTTCCATTCCTCCTCCACATATCTCTACTACCTTTCCTTCCTTCCATTCCTCCTCAACCTATCTCTACTACCATTCCTGCCTTCCATTCCTCCTCCACCTATCTCTGCTACCATTCCTGCCTTCCCTTTCTCCACCACATATCTCTACTACCATTCCTGCCTTTCATTCCTCCTCCACCTATCTCTGCTACCATTCCTGTCTTCCATTCTTCCTCCACCTATCTCTACTACCATTCCTGCCTTCCATTCCTCCTCCACCTATCTCTACTATGATCATTCCTGCCTTCCTCTCCTCCTTCACCTCCTTCTGCTACCATTCCTGCTTTCTTTTCCTCCACCACCTCCCTCTACTACCATTCCTGCCCTCCATTCCTCCACCACCTATCTCTACTGCCGTTCCTGCCTTCCATTCCTCCTCCACCTATCTCTACTGCCGTTCCTGCCTTCCATTCCTCCTCCACCTATCTCTACTATCATTCCTGCCTTCCATTCCTCCTCCATCTATCTCTACTATCATTCCTGCCTTCCATTCCTCCTCCACCTATCTCTACAAATTTTCCTGCCTTACCTTTCTCCACCACCTCCCTCTTCTACCATTGCTTGCCTTTCATCCCTGCCTCACCTCTCTCTAGTACCATTCTTGCCGTTCATTCCTTCCTAACCCCCCCGCTATCATTCCTGCTTCCACTCCTTCTCCGCCTTCTTCTACTACAATTTCTGCCCTCTGCTCCTCCTCTTCCTCCTCCTCTAATCACCCTGCCTTTCCGTTCTCCCTCAACTACCTCTACTACTACTGTTGCTTGCCTTTTAGCCTTTGCTCACCTCTCTCTAGAACCATTCCTGCTATTCATTTCTTCTGCATGTTTCTCATCTATCATTCCTGCCTCCTACTTCTTTTCTGCCTCCCTCTACTACAATTCCTGCCTTCCATTCCTTCTCTACCCCCTCTACTACCAATCCTGCTTTCCAGTTATCCACCACATCTCTCATCTATCATTCCTGCCTTCCATTCCTTCTCCATGTCTCTCATCTATCATTCCTGCCTTCCATTCCTTCTCCATGTCTCTCATCTATCGTTCCTGCCTTCCATTGCTTCTGCATGTCTCTCATCTATCATTCCTGCCATCCATTCTTCCTTCACCTCTACTACCATTCCTGCCTTCCATTCCACTTTCACCCACCTCTATTACCATTGCTTGCTTTCATCCCTCACCTCTCTCGAGTACCATTTCTTTTATTCATTCCTTCCTAACCTCCCTCTACTAACATTCCTGCCTTCCACTCCCTCTCCACCTTTCTCGTCTACCATTCCTGCCTTCCACTCCCTCTCCACCTTCCTCGTCTACCATTCCTGCCTTCCACTCCCTCTCCACCTTCCTCGTCTACCATTCCTGCCTTCCACTCCCTCTCCACCTTTCTGGTCTATCATTCCTGCCTTCCACTCCCTCTCCACCTTCCTCGTCTACCATTCCTGCCTTCCACTCCCTCTCCACCTTTCTGGTCTATCATTCCTGCCTTCCACTCCCTCTCCACCTTATCTGGTCTATCATTCCTGCCTTCCACTCCCTCTCCACCTTATCTGGTCTACCATTCCTGCCTTCCACTCCCTCTCCACCTTTCTCGTCTATCATTCCTGCCTTCCACTCCCTCTCCACTTTTCTCATCTACCATTCCTGCCTTCCACTCCCTCTCCGCCTTTCTCGTCTGCCAATCCTGTCTTCCACTGCCTCTCCACCTTTCTGGTCTGTCATTCCTGCCTTCCACTCCCTCTCCACCTTTCTGGTCTGTCATTCCTGCCTTTCACTCCCTCTCCACCTCTCGAGTCTATCATCCCTGTCCTCTATTCCTTCTCCATGTCTCTCATCTACCATTCCTGCCTTCCACTCCCTCTCCACTTTTCTCATCTACCATTCCTGTCTTCCACTCCCTCTCCACCTTTCTCGTCTGCCAATCCTGTCTTCCACTGCCTCTCCACCTTTCTGGTCTGTCATTCCTGCCTTCCACTCCCTCTCCACCTTTCTCGTCTACCATTCCTGCCTTTCACTCCCTCTCCACCTCTCGAGTCTATCATCCCTGTCCTCTATTCCTTCTCCATGTCTCTCATCTACCATTCCTGTCTTCCACTCCCTCTCCACCTTTCTCGTCTGCCAATCCTGTCTTCCACTGCCTCTCCACCTTTCTGGTCTGTCATTCCTGCCTTCCACTCCCTCTCCACCTTTCTCGTCTACCAATCCTGCCTTTCACTGCCTCTCCACCTTTCTCGTCCACCATTCCTACCTTCCACTCCCTCTCCACCTTATCTGGTCTATCATCCCTGCCTTCCACTCCCTCTCCAACTTTCTCGTCTACCATTCCTGCCTTCCACTCCCTCTCCACCTTTTTCGTCTACCATTCCTGCCTTCCACTCCCTCTCCACCTTTCTCGTCTACCAATCCTGCCTTCCACTGCCTCTCCACCTTTCTCGTCCACCATTCCTACCTTCCACTCCCTCTCCACCTTATCTGGTCTATCATCCCTGCCTTCCACTCCCTCTCCAACTTTCTCGTCTACCATTCCTGCCTTCCACTCCCTCTCCACCTTTCTCGTCTACCATTCCTACCTTCCACTCCCTCTCCACCTTTCTCGTCTACCATTCCTGCCTTTCACTCCCTCTCCACCTCTCGAGTCTATCATCCCTGTCCTCTATTCCTTCTCCATGTCTCTCATCTATCATTTCTGCCTTCCATTCCTCTGCTACATGACTTTACTACTATAACTGTCTTTTTTTCCTCTTTTACCTCCCTATACTAATGTTTCTCCCTTTTCTCTAACTCCCACTCCCCTTATTCTTCCTCTCTGCCCTTTATCCCTCCATTCCCCTGTACAGTAATTTCACCTTCATCCTTTTGTCCCCCTTCCCTATACTATAATTTTAGCTCCCATCCTTCTTGCTTCTTCTGTAATTTTGATCCTTCCTTCCCTATACTATCATTATTGCTCTTTTCCTTTTCCTTCCTCATTGCTATTCCATCATTTTTCATAATTTGCTTCCATCCTCCTCTCTTCTTCTGTAATTCTGACCCTTTTCCCCTTTGTTTTGCACACCTCTGATTTCCATTGCAGTTGAATTTGCTTCATTTTTATTCCTATTTTCTAATTTCTCCTCATTTCCAGATTTAATGCCTTTTTATTTCTTCTTTTCAGAATTTGGTGACCGCTCTTGGCTGCACCTGGCATCCGGAGCATTTTTGCTGCAAAGTTTGTATGAAACAAATCGGGGAAGAAGGTAATTTTTAAAAACAATTTTATAACCAAATTTTGTAAATTTCATCACCATTCAGAGAAGTGGCCCATGATTTGTGCACACTCTTGCATGTAACCCATGCCTTTGCAGTGCATGTTATCATGCAGACACAATCGGCATGAATCTCCAAATGAACAATAGCAGGTCGCTAGTACCCACAGATCTCCTGAACTAGTACCTATCCGGAAACATGTGAGTGCCATACCAGTGTGTCTGCCATTACTAATACACGGAATGACACCATGTGGGATGCCTCTCTCCATTCCTTACATGTATATACCTATCAGATCCACATTGGAATCACTGGGGATGACAAGCAATATTTAACCAGGAGGACTACAAGCTCCAGCATTACTTCTTATGTCCCACCAAAAGTGCGAATGACCCTTCATTTCCCATGAGAGTCCATTAAAGTTGGTGGGTGAGGGGGTACAATGGGGGGGGGGAGCACAAAGCACTTATCTCCTTCTGGATGTGAAAGGAATTGTTTGTTTACTTGTTGATTTCACATTGAGGACTTTATTTCACTATTATTTTGTGTTCACTATTCAGGTATGTTTTTTATGTAATATAACATAGACTGAGGTAGCCCTCCTGCCATTTTGTGTATTCTATCCGGTGTATAGTCTGCAGCACCTCATGAATAGATTCAATTTGCTTGCAGAAAATAGTGTAGATCTGTTTTGTAATTTAAGTTCAATAAGCCTGAAAACTATAAACACATATTTTATGTAGTCAGGGCCTGAACTACACAAACATGGAGGAGACATTGCCTCATTCTTCCCTCTGTCTATTGGGATACTGATTTTATGCTGCACCATTCTTCTCTGGCCAGCAGGGGGAGAACTAAAGTGAAGTAAGCCCATAGACTTTTAGGCAGAGCGCTGGGAATCCTGGGAGTTGTAGTTTGAGATGGCAGTCATATAACAGAACAAATAGACTTTTACACTGTAATTCCCAAGAGACACTGGGGCATGGAGGAGGAGTGGAGGCGCTTCTCTGAGACTGCTCAGGTAAGTTCTTCCTCTTGGTGCTGAGGTAAGTGATGAAAGCACATCTGCTACGTACTGACCAGACTGCTGAGGGGCCAAACCATCGGAGAGTCAGCACAGCACAGACCACAGTGACTGCATCAGGGAGACCACAGCATCCTACCACCCTCCACTTCCCACCGCTGAATCTCTGGAGGCATTGTTTGGAGAGACGGAAGGAGCCCTCCTGTCTACAACAAGAGATCACACAGGGACTGCCTATTGTTCACACTGCTAGCAGGGACTGAGTTACTGGAGGGAGGACATTAAGTACACTGCACCTGTGCCACGTCTTTACTGCATCCTTACTGCGTCTTTACTGCATCCTTACTGCACCTGTACCACGTCTTTACTGCATCCTTACTGCACCTGTACCACGTCTTTACTGCATCCTTACTGCGTCTTTACTGCATCCTTACTGCACCTGTACCACGTCTTTACTGCATCCTTACTGCGTCTTTACTGCATCCTTACTGCACCTGTACCACGTCTTTACTGCATCCTTACTGCACCTGTACCACGTCTTTACTGCATCCTTACTGCGTCTTTACTGCATCCTTACTGCACCTGTACCACGTCTTTACTGCATCCTTACTGCGTCTTTACTGCATCCTTACTGCATCTGTACCACGTCTTTACTGCATCCTTACTGCGTCTTTACTGCATCCTTACTGCACCTGTACCACGTCTTTACTGCGTCTTTACTGCGTCTTTACTGCATCCTTACTGCATCCTTACTGCATCCTTACTGCATGCTGCTTTACTAAAACTCTTGTTAAGCGCACCAATGCTTCCTAAAGGGCCCCTATGATAGCTGGCAGAATGCAGATGTCTGTAAAACCACCTTACAAGTCCCCTTCTCCCCTTTCCTTCATTTCTATGAACAGTGCACATCCAGTTGGTCTAGGCCCAGCATAGTCAATCAATGCACTTTGGCAATAGAGATCCTGTGTTTGGTAAATCGAGCTTTATTATTGCCCAGGGCTGGATTTACTTCTCAGGAGCCTATAGGCAGAGAATTCTGAAGCACCCCTTCCCCCCATTTGCCAGAAAGCCATGGACTCTCATTCTTCTTTTGAAGCTTCATCTACAACCTGCTGAGACTTGCAGTTCTGCATCGGCTGCTGGAACTCAGGTTGTTGTAATTCCCTTATGTGTGTGTGAGACTACAAGTCCCAGCATCAAGGGGAAGACATGAACACTCATCCTCCTCCTCAAAGCTTTGTCTCTAACCTGCTGGGACTTGCACTTCTATGTCTTCTGCTGGGGCTCAGGTTGATGCAGAAGGAAGGAGGAAGGGGGGAGGAAGGGAGGGAGGGAGGGAGGAAGAGAGGGAGGAGAAAGGAAGGAAGGGAGGGAGGAAGGAAGGAAAAGAGGGAGGAGGAAGGGAGGGAGGAAGGAAGGAAAAGAGGGAGGAGGAAGGGAGGGAGGAGGAAGGGAGGGAGGGGGGAAGGAAGGAAAAGAGGGAGGAGGGAGGGAGAGAGGAAGGGAGGGAGGGAGGAGGGAGGGAGGAAGGGAGGGAGGGAGGAAGGAAGGAAAAGAGGGAGGGAGGAAGGGAGGGAGGGAGGGAGGAAGGAAAAGAGGGAGGAGGGAGGGAGGGAGGAAGGAAGGAAAAGAGGGAGGAAGGAAGGAAAAGAGGGAGGAGGAAGGGAAGGAGGGAGGAAGGAAGGAAGGAAAAGAGGGAGAAGGGAGGGAGGGAGGAAGGAAGGAAAAGAGGGAGGAGGAAGGAAGGGAGGGAGGGAGAGAGGAAGGAAAAGAGGGAGGAGGAAGGGAGGAAAAGAGGGAGGAGGGAGGGAGGAAGGAGGGAAAAGAGGGAGGAGGAAGGGAGGGAGGAAGGAGGGAATAGATGGAAAAGGAAAGGTGGAAAAAAGAAGGCGGAAATGGATGGAGGATGTAGGAAAGGGAGGAAGGAAGGGAGGAAGAAAGGCAGTGAGGGCGGGAGGAAAGAAGGAAGGAAGGGGGAAGGAAGGAGGTAATGGATGGAGAAAGGAAGGGGGAGGGAAGGAGGTAATAAATGGAGTGAGGGAGGAAAGATGGAAGGAAGGAGGGAATGGATGGAGGAAGGAAGGGGGAGGGAAGGAGGTAATAAATGGAGTGAGGGAGGAAAGATGGAAGGAAGGAGGGAATGGATGGAGGAAGGAAGGAGGGAAAGAAGGGATGAGGAAGAGAGTGAGAAAGAAGGGGGGAAGGAAGGGATGGAGGGAGGAAGGAATGAAAAGAAAGAAGGAGGGAGGGAGGGAGGGAATGGATGAAGGGAGGGAAGGAAGAATGGAAGGAAGGAAGTAGGGAATTAATGCATGGAGGAAGGAAGGACGACCTCATATAGATGCTCCCCGGAATATTGGCTCAGTCAGAAGCATCACAGAGTTGTCGGCTGCTCTTTTTACAATTTCATGCCCACACATCCCCTTCATACAAGCTGCATGGACTGGAGTGTGGGCGGGCACGGGGGGAAGCAGAGCAAATCCAGCCTCTCTCTTCTCCCATTGGTGTGGAGGATGGGGGGAGTGGCTGGGCTGCTGGGCACTGTGTGAGGGGTGGAGGGGCGCAGCTAAAATTTAGAGGAGCTCAGAACCCGCCTAGACCCTGCCCTGAGGAAATCCGATGGACAGTCTGGGGTGATTTCACAGTGGTGAGGGCAGTTACAAGCACTGATCTCCCTGTATGGCTTTCCATGAAGCAGCTGAAATTTGTGTGAGGGAGAGGAGGAGAAGTGGCTTTCAGCTGCTTCACTGAAAGCCATACAGGGAGATTGGTACTTGTAAATGCCCCCACTGCCACACCGATCACCCCAGACTGTCAATGTCACCCTCTGTAGGAACTACAAACTACTGTCCTTGGACACACGGGTGGCCCAAGGTCTGAAAAAAAAAACCTCCTACAGAAGAGTGCCCCTCTGGGAAGGGCGTCTGTAGGCACATACCTACAGTGCGTATTGGCATTTCCGTCCCTGACTTTAGGTGACCTCGGTACTGTGTATGCTGATCTGGACTCCAAATGTCATCTTATGCCTAGTCCTTATTACTAACCACCCTGTATGCTAAATTGTGTTATTACCATTGGTAGCCCATTCCTATGCTGACTTCATTACCAACCATCTCCGGTGACAATATATTCATTTTGCCTTTACTAACTGGTTCAGCAGCTGTTTTCTTGGACATGGTATTATTACTGGTTACCAGGCATTACTTTCAGAGATATTCTGCGATATCACATGTTTTGTACACTCAGGATAGTGTGTCAGAGGGGCTGATGTCCTTAAAGAGGTCAATGCAAAGAACTGAGGACCCATCCTGAGCAGAGCCTCCTATGAAGGCAGCGCTACACTTGTATATAACATTATTGAGTGCAGGCCGAGGGTAGAGAAAACCCAGAAGAGGTAAAGCAAATGTTAGCCTCAGTGGTGTCACTATGGCGAAGTGGGGGGGACCGCACCCGGGTGACACCCGCCAGAAGGGTGACACCAGGGCCGGCGCTACCATAAACATGTGCTGCCCACCAGTGGGGCCCCAGTGGAGGTAGGAGACGTGGCACTTTTATCCTTTATTAGAGGTAGAGCAGGACACAGCCCAGGACACAGACAGAGCAGGACACAGGCAGAGCAGGACACAGCCCAGGACACAGGCAGAGCAGGACACAGCCCAGGACACAGCCCAGGACACAGGCAGAGCAGGACACAGCCCAGGACACAGGCAGAGTAGGACACAGCCCAGGACACAGCCCAGGACACAGGCAGAGCAGGACACAGCCCAGGACACAGGCAGAGTAGGACACAGCCCAGGACACAGCCAGAGCAGGACACAGGCAGAGCAGGACACAGCCCAGGACACAGCCCAGGACACAGGCAGAGCAGGACACAGCCCAGGACACAGGCAGAGTAGGACACAGCCCAGGACACAGGCAGAGCAGGACACAGCCCAGGACACAGGCAGAGCAGGACACAGCCCAGGACACAGGCAGAGCAGGACACAGCCCAGGACACAGGCAGAGTAGGACACAGCCCAGGACACAGGCAGAGCAGGACACAGCCCAGGACACAAGCAGAGCAGGACACAGCCCAGGACACAGGCAGAGCAGGACACAGCCCAGGACACATCCCAGGACACAGGCAGAGCTGGACACAGCCCAGGACACAGGCAGAGCAGGACACAGCCCAGGACACAAGCAGAGCAGGACACAGCCCAGGACACAGGCAGAGCAGGACACAGCCCAGGACACATCCCAGGACACAGGCAGAGCTGGACACAGCCCAGGACACAGGCAGAGCAGGACACAGCCCAGGACACAAGCAGAGCAGGACACAGCCCAGGACACAAGCAGAGCAGGACACAGCCCAGGACACAGGCAGAGCAGGACACAGCCCAGGACACAGGCAGAGCAGGACACAGCCCAGGACACAGCCCAGGACACAGGCAGCGCAGGACACAGCCCAGGACACAAGCAGAGCAGGACAATGCCCAGGACACAAGCAGAGCAGGACAATGCCCAGGACACAAGCAGAGCAGGACAATGCCCAGGACACAGCCCAGGACACAAGCAGAGCAGGACACAGCTCAGGACACAGGCAGAGCAGGACACAGCCCAGGACACATCCCAGGACACAAGCAGAGCAGGACACAGCTCAGGACACAGGCAGAGCAGGACAATGTCCAGGACACAGCCCAGGACACAAGCAGAGCAGGACACAGCTCAGGACACAGGCAGAGCTGGACAATGCCCAGGACACAGCCCAGGACACAAGCAGAGCAGGACACAGCCCAGGACACAGCCCAGGACACAGGCAGAGCAGGACACAGCCCAGGACACAGGCAGAGCAGGACACAGCCCAGGACACAGGCAGAGCAGGACACAGCCCAGGACACAGGCAGAGCAGGACACAGCCCAGGACACATCCCAGGACACAGGCAGAGCTGGACACATCCCAGGACAAGACCCTGCATATAATACAAAACAACAGTGAAACCTTGCGAGCTGCTAGATTACAATATAAATGTACAGAGACTTTACTAGTGCAATTAACAAAATCAATATAATGTGAAACCCTTTATGTGGCCTGTGAACAATACTCTCTCCTTCACCAGCAGCTATGCACCTATGCATATCTCATACAATTATACATAACAACAGTAAACAGTCAATAAGTGCAGCGTTAGTATATATAATATAACATCAATACCAGTGCCATTAAAAAAACCACAAACTACCACACCTAAAGAGTATATAATATATCAAATATTTAAAAAAAATATTCTTGGAAGAGTCATTTATCTTCAGTGAATGAAATCTTATGCTGTAGCACCTTTAGTGCTTAATCCAACTTTGTGCTGAAAAACACCACCAGATGTCTGCTCCCCCCAAGTACATGACGTCACAATTTAATGTTCAGTCAAGATATGCCTTTTGTCCCTTAATGGACCATTTGGATGTCCTATGAGGGCTTGGAACAATCTCCATAGCTTACGCTAGTCTCCTTCCGCCAACCACTCCACCTCGTGCAAACAGACGTAACATAGTTCTTTATCCTTTAAAACCTTTTATTTGTATTCTCAACATATAAAGTTTGCACTCACTTGTAGCGGGTGCCCAATCGCACCAAACGTAAGCAGCGTGTCAACTGAGAGAAATCAGCGGTCCTGTGCAATGCCGCCTCTACTGACGATTACATAGACACTTTCGTAGAGTGTCGGAGCGGGGCCTCGGATGACGTCACAACTTGAATTGATGGGTTTGCACACATATCATTCTTTTCATCAAGGAGACAGGCAGACAGCAGAAATATGGGACTTAGGGACAAATTGTAATGACTCCTGTGGTGATGTGAGGACTACAAATCACATTGACTCCACAGGATGACCCTCAGTATCCCTCCCCCCACTGGGTTATTGGTTCTTTTGTATAATGGAATGTCTCCATTGATTGACCGCTCTTTCCATACAGGGTTCCATGAGAAGGAAGGGGAACCTTACTGTTCAGATGATTATTTCCACCTGTTTGGAGCTGTTTGCGCTGGATGCTCTGAACCAGTGAAAGAAAGTTACATTTCAGCGCTCAATGGATTATGGCATCCGCAGTGTTTTGTGTGTCATGTGAGTATCCTGAAACATTCCAATCTATTCCTATCATCATGAAAGTAGAAGATTCCAGATAGAACGATACACATTGGTAATTGTTGGTCACTACAGTCTCACACCCTGAATACTGCTGGATAGGGTGCCCAGAACTGGAACCTAGTAGAAGCTCAACTATTGTCTGACCTTCTTTGGGTGGGGTTGTGTCATCCTAACCCTTTTAAGATCTGGCATACGTGATGAGTGGTGGAATGGGGCAACATATTTTAGTGGTAACCTTTCTTCATCCCTAACTGGTCATGGATTGAGACCTAAGTAAAATATCTATGGCAGGGTAGACCTCACCAGAGACTTGAGATCCTTGTGTGCCAGATCTGACCAATTATAGAAGAGCTTAATGTAGGAAGTGATGTGGCCTTTGTCTTCTGCCTGTCTGGTGTCAACATTAAAGGAACAGCAATTCTCTGGCCAGTTTACTTTGTCCAGCAGTTACCCTGTAAAGCTGTTGTCTGTATTTTCCTTTGTAAATAGCTTACAACCCTTTCCTGATCATGCAGCACAGTCTATCTATTGGCTTTTGATCAGACGGACAATTATTGGAAAACTGTTGCAGCCTCTGGATCTCCTCTGTGGAGACAGTAGTCAGCTCTCCTCGATCCTCCTAGACAGATGGTAGAATGGAGAGCTCTTCTGCCCTGCCCTGTGGACAAGCCGGAATCCCAGAAGGAACACATTCCAGCAGCTTAGGTCTCTCTGTATCTTTCTTCTGCTGTCTAAGATTTGACCTTAGTCTTCCCAGGCAGCCCTGGCAGAATTCTCTTCTCCTTCTTATGCCACTTCTTCATCATACTGGAACATTTGGGGTATTCTGAAGTCCATGAAGTTCCATTGCTGGCAGTGTTCTGTGGAACAAATGTTCCTCTAGATTGGTTTTAAACTGTAGAAATGCAGTACAATATGTCCACCAGTGTAAGATTCAGTGTTCATGTCATTTCTGGTTTTCTTTAGGTTTGTCACACCCCATTCCTCAATGGAAGTTTCTTCGAGAATGATGGCCTACCTCTGTGTGAGACTCATTACCACTCGTCTCGTGGATCACTGTGTGCCGGATGTGATCAGCCAATTACAGGTCGATGTGTGACCGCAATGGGAAGAAAGTTCCATCCCCAGCACCTCAGCTGTACTTTTTGTTTGCGGCAACTCAATAAGGGCACTTTCCGTGAGCAAGATGGAAAACCGTACTGCCAAGCATGCTTTGCCCGTCTCTATGGCTAGGGGATGTGCATGGAGCTAGCAGAACTCTTTGGACACTTTTGGACTGTTTGGAATGTTCTGTATCTGCCACACGTAGATGGTGGGTGGGAACAATGCCTTTCCCAACATGTACAATGTGTTCTTCAAGGCTTACTGAAATTTTTGCTGCAGCTCCAGTACCATCCTGAATATTTGTGTGCTTGCTGCCTGCCTTTACCTCACACTTTCTAGATGAAGAGGCGTATTTATAAAAGAAAGGTCCAATCCAGGTGCAGACTTTGTTTTCAGGCTGCAGGTATATGTAAGACTAAGACCTTCATGGAGTGAGATGGGGGAGCCTGGCTGTGTTCAGAAGAAATCTCTGAATAAATCTGATTACAATGAACAACAAATGAAACTTCATCCTATTCTGGAATATACAGACCTGGGTGAATGTTGGTGAGATTTTTTCAGTTGGGTGAATGTGCAGGCCAATCTAGGCAGATGAATGTCAATGAGTGGGTGAATAATAGAGTGTACATTGATCATTTTCTGCTGCATAAATACGCCCCGAAGTCTACATGCACATAGCATTACACAGAGGAACAGATCGACAAGTAGAGATAAAACTAGTCACTTTATATTCAATGCACATTTCTCACTTCCTCTGATGTACCATTTTTATATTTCCAATAAAACGCACCATTTCTGTCCCGGTCAGGGATATACTCTCTCCTTAGTGTATTTCTAATAATGTCATATATGTTCGTTGGTGAATCCATGCAAGACACGGTGATGTGGGCTCAGCTCTGTAAACCTGAATCACTAGACTGACTTTTACAGCTGCCTAGAAATTCCATCAACAGCAGCCAAAATAATACAAGAAAGCACAAAGCCAGTAGCTGTTGGAAATGAATTTGATTTCTTTATCGTACATCACGGGACACAGAGCAGGCTATAATCATTACTGTCTGGCTTATGCACCACCTATAGGTGGTCGCTGGTCGACCAAAAACAGACAAGAAGTCCTCTCAATATAACCCCTCCTACACAGGAAGTCCAGCAGTTTTCACACCATTGTCTTGAAGGTGATGGTCACGGAAGTTCAACTCTCTATGAGAGTACTATCAGTCTCAAAATGGTTTTAGAATGGAATCGAGGGACTGCATAATCGGATTCATTCAAATGGCGGATGCTAAAATGGATGGTACCCAGCCCTGTGGTGAGATGGAAGAAGCAGGGATTGCCTGCAATGTGACCATATGGCACTGGGTTCTTCATAACGGAACCCTGTGCAGTTGTTATCTGACCAAGGCGCATTCCGTCAGGGTTCTATACAGGCCCAAGGCAGAGGCACCAGGGAGAGATAGGGGGCCGAGTCCTTGAGGGTTTTTTATGACAAAGCCCGACATGATGGGTGAAGATTGTTTTATGAACAAGAATCCTGCGGCGAGGTTGGTGAGTTTGCTCCCTCTTCTATATATATATATATATAGTGGGAACTAGAACCAAGGGTAGAGCTTTTGAAGCACAGTCACTCCCTTCCTTTTAAAGGCTGTTTTTGTCCAATTTTATTTAAAAGAAAGTTCCATACAACATAAGTTTCCCATGCAGCGGTATCCACCATCAATGCACACGAAAACAAAGATTCAGCCTCCTTGCTCTCTTTAGCAGCACCACTGCTTAGGCTTCATGCTTCGTTCCTCTTGACCATTCACACACTACACCTGGGTTAGCGCCCTTTCCCAGCACTCTTGTTTCTCCAGCCCACAGGCTTGGACTCAGTCTGCTCTTAGACTATACTGTGCCACCATGCACATTTGTGGCTGATCCCTTGCACCCACATGAACTCCTCGGGAGGGTGGAGCCCAGAACCCTGGTCCTGACTCCAGAAGAGACCCACACACACCTGACCAATCAGTCTCCTGGCCTTTCTTAAATCTTGGTCCCAGGATTGGAGATTTCATCCCTCCCAAATCACTTTGAAATATCAAGGCTACAGGTCCCAAAATGTACTTTACAAACAAATGAGGAAAGTGAAAAGCCAGTTTCCTCTGTATTAAACAAATACCCAGGAGCCCCTCAACCTGACTTGTTGAGAATCCTGGGTGAAATATCCTTTTTATATCATGACAGATCGCCACACTGTCACAATATATATATTGTTTACTGTGAGAGGGGCAGGTATTTTAAAAGATGAACCAGAAGCTGCTGTTTCCAGCAAACGTTCACATTCTGGCCAACATAGGGCAGGAGGTTGGCGATGGGTCTTCCTGGAATGTCAAGATTGAGAAGAGCAACAGCGGCAGCACCTTTTGTGTAAGGTCTGCCTTTCGTCATGGCGGCCCTGCCTGCTCATTTGTGTTGCCGCTCTTGTCACCTCTCCTGGCAGTATGAGATTTCTGGCAGGCCACACGAGTGCACACGCACGGCACAGTAGTGGCAGGAGGCAGGAATGTGTGTATACACGTGGATTCCGATCAGCTGCAGGAGGGGGCTATAGTGCAGGCTATTGCTGGGACATGTAAGTGCATGATATTGGTGGACGGGGGGCTTGTCTAATGTGCTTCTGGCAATTAGGCTGTGATAGCTGCTTTTACTGGATCACAGCCTAGCCGGATGGTACTCTATTAGGAGAGCAAGTGTGTTTTCACAAGCCTTAGCAGTTGGAATCTGCCTCTAAGCGAGTGATGTCTTCCATAAAGTGGAGTGGGGGAAACGCAGCAGGAAGGGGAGCAAGTGCTCTGCCTTCAAGTCCTGGGGAACCTAGTCATTGTTCCGCTGTAGTAGTTTCCCCTGAGAGATCAGAAGGCACCGGCCAATCTGAGCCACTGAGGTTCTCTGGCATTGTGGCAAAGTCTGGTGCATCCACCTCAGCATATGTTACTAAAGACGATTTGGCTTCAGCTTTGGTTTGGTTAGAGAATAAGTTCGCTGGCATGATTGATTCTGTAACACACAGGGAAGTAGGAAACGGGAAAGATCTCCCTCCCCTGGGACTCTTGTGCTGGAGCAAGAATGGGTAGAGGAGGCCGAAGAAGTGGTTGATGAGTTGGAGGAAGGCCAAGCGGAAGACTCCAGTTCTGATGGATCAGTTCCTGAGGAGGGCCTGGCAGTGTTTACATTTCAGTCCCAGAAGTTACTGGTTCAGTCTCTTACAGGAAAGGTCCACTCTGGGTTCAGGTTGCCTCCATTAGAAACCTCTGAGGTTGCTTACTCCTCTCTGGGGTCACTGTAGTCACCACAGAACTCTCAGGATTTTCCTCTGCACTTACTATTGGAACAGGTGATTTATGCAGACTAGGAGCACCTGGATAGGGTTTTTGTTCCACCTAAGAGATTTTCACTTCTGTGTCCCATGGAGGAGAAGTTGCTAAGAAATGGAGCATGCTGGCTGTGGATGCTGCTGTTTCTTCCCTTAGCAAAAACTTGACTTGTCCTGTGGACAATGCTCAAGTCTTTAAGGATCCAGCTGATAAAAAGTTGGAACCTTTGCTAAAGGCTTCCTTTGCTCTTTCCGGGTCTGCTGTACAGCCAGCTGTGGTGGCAATCGGAGTTTGTCAGTCCCTGAAGGACCAGGTTAAATAATTGACTAGGATTCCTTTGGGGCAGGGTATAGAATCTGCTGAGGACATGGCAGAGTTATCCCAGGCCTTATGTTTTGCAGTGGATACCTTGAAGGATTCAATACAGCAGGTTTTATGACTGTCTCTGTTGTCTGTATAAATGCACAGAATTCTATTGTTGAAGAGCTGGTTGGCTGAGTTGTCTTGCAAAAAATTGCTAACTGGAAAGGGTGCACTTCTGCCAGAAGGGATCAGGAGATTCAGCATCTAGTGCTTCACCTTCCAGGTTTCGGCACCCACAAGTGTCTAGTACTATGGGCAAGCTGCTGGGCCAAGGGCAGAAGAAACCCTGGGTCCAGAAGCCCTCTAAGACAGGTGCTAAAGCCTCCCTATGAAAGGACGCCCCCACTCGTGTGGGTGGGTGGGGGGGGGGATTTCTGTTATTTTCAAATGCTTGGAGAGAGTTGATCCAGAACAAATGGGTCATTGCCACAGCTCCATAAGGGTACAAGTTGGAGTTTCAGGTCATGCCTCCTCCCCACTTTTTTAAATCCAACATACCAACAAATCAGCCAAGAATGAATTTTTTGTTTCAAGCACTCATCAGCTGTTATCTCAAGGAGTGATTATGGAGTTACCGAACCGGCAAGAGAAAGGTTCAGAGGCTTCTACTCAAACCTGTTCATGGTTCCAAAACCAAATGGCAGTGTACGGCCTATCCTAGATCTTAAGACATTAAATCGCTTTCTGAACAATCGTTCTTTTGTGGATGGAATAAGTCCACTCAGTGGGAGCTTCTCTGCAAGTGGGAGACTTTCTAGTATCTATAGACATCATGGACATGTAATTGCATGTGCCAATATTTCCGCCTCACCAAAAATTTCTACAGTTTATAGTAGAAGATTGCCATTTTCAGTTTGTGGCTCTGCCCTTCGGACTTGCCGCAATACCCAGAGTATTCACAAAGACTCTGGCTCCAGTGTTGGTTATTGTTAGAACTCAAGGTTAAGCAGTGCTAGGATATCTACACAATCTATTGCTACGGGAACAGTCAATTCAAGGTCTAAGACAGCATGTGTTCCTTGCAGTATGGTTCCTGGAACGTTTAGGTTGTGTTCTAAACTTCGAGAAGTCTGCCTTGGAGCCAGTTCAGTGCCTAAAATACTTGGGGTTGGTCCTAGATATGATTCAATCAAACATGTTTCTGCCTCAGAGGAAAAGCCATGATCTGAGGTATTTTAATTCAAGGCAGTTGCTTATGCACAATTCCACTTCAGGCCCCTGCAGAGGAACATCCTGTGGGTTTGGAAGAAGCAGGTCCAAGCATTGGATTATTGAACTCTCTGACCCACGAGGTTCTACGGAGTCTGAAGTGGTGGTTAAGGACTCAGAATTTGGAGAAACAGAAGGCTTTTCTTACGGTAGTTTGGAAAATAGTGACTACGGATGCCAATCTTCAGAGTTGGGGGGCTGTTCTGGAAGGAGCCGCAGTCCAGGGGAGGTGGACTCCTCTAGAGAACAGTCTGCCCATCAATATCTTTGAGCTTCAGGCAGTACGCCTTGCTTTGGGATTTTGGACATTGAAGCTCCTTGGGTATTCTGTCAGGGTTCAGTCAAACAATCTCACGACCGTGGCTTACATCAACCACCAAGGGGGCACCAAGAGCAGGTTGGCTCAGGAGGAAGTAAACCTCATTCTGTCTTGGGAAGAATTACATGTGTTGTTTCTGTCAACAGTACACATTCTGGTGGTAGAGAACTGGCAAGCGGATTTTCTCAGTTGCCAGCAGTTGGTTCCGGGGGAATGGTCTCTGCACCCCGTAATTTTCCAGGCAATTTGCCAGCGTTGGGGTTCCCTGGATGTAGGTATATTGACATTCAGATTCAACAACTAGTAGGGGAAATTTGTGTACAGAACAAGGGAAACGCTCACGGTTGGAGTAGATGCTTTGGTGGTCCCTTGGGATCAGTTTTTCCTGATCTATGCCTTTTCCCTGATTCAGCCTTTTCCTCGTCTCTTACGCAGAGGAAGTGAGTTAGGTGATATTGGTTGCTCCAGCTTGGCCCAGGAAAACTTGGTATGCAGACATTGTGAGGATAACCCGGATCTACTGTCTCAGAGACAAATATTCCACCCTGTTTTACGTTCGCTAAATTTGATGGCTTGGCTGTTGAAGCCCAGATCTTGAGGGACTGCTGGCTGATCCTGGAAGCGCTCACTGTCATTTTTCCATAAACAGAATTTTACCTGTACTCTGCTGCCCCCTCGTGGATGGATGTGGTAGTACTTTGTATTTCTAAGCACTCTATATATCAGGACTGCGCTGCCTTCTGCTGGCTGAGCCTGGAATGACTCCCACTGGAGGTCTGACAGAATATTATTCCTCCAAATACAATCTGGACAGGAGGAGTAATTGCACAGTTTCCTTATTCTCTACAGTGGAAACAGAACTGATATGTGGAGGAGGTTGATTCTCGGGATCTGTCTACTGCTGCCACCATCTTTTTGAAAACCATCACTGACTGTTCTCACCTTTCATGGATGGCATCTCTGGCATGTGCAGTAGTATATATGGTATTATCCTTGGTAGTATGTCCAGTCACACATATCTGTCAGGCAGACAATATATTGAGGATAATACAGAAAATGAAATAATCAGGATCCCCTTGCTGGGTTGTTAGGCCCCGCCCCTCCCTTCTGGTTGGCTGGTCTCTAGTCTTTGATTTATCGTTCGGTTATAGTTGCCTAACAAATAATAGATGGATATAGATCGCCGAATCAGGGGAGCGGATACATGATCCCAATTATATTCCAGCCAATCAGAAGGTAGGGGGCAGAGCCTCAGAACCACATTACTTTGACCGGAATTGTAAGAGAATAATGTCTTTGACGGCAGGCATAATATTGAAGACCAGGCCATTTTCTCCTCCTCATAATGGCAGCTGATCTGGGCACGTGCAGTACATAGAAAAGAAATGTCTGCCATGACCACCATTTTCTAGAAAATTTGGTAATTATTTCCCATAAACAATGGCGGCAAACTGGGCTTGCTCCATATATCCTGAAATATGGTGCCATCTACTGGCTGAACCTACGTTGATTTTTCTATACACAGACAATTACTGGTACTTTCCTGCCACCTTGTGGATGGATGTGGTAATACTTCGTATTTCTAAGCACACAATATGAGAGAACTGCGCTGCCATCTGCTGGTTGAGCCTGGTATGACTCCCACCAAATGTCTGCAACAGAATATTATTCCTCCCAATACAATTGGGTCAGGAAGGAGGAAGAGGCTACACAGATTCCTAATTTTCTAAAGGGGAATCAGAACTGGATATATGAAGGAAACTGTTCTTCAAGATATGTGTACAGAGGCTGCCATCTTGTTGAAGACCACTTCATGGTTTCTCCTTAGGGACAGACATGCGCACTAGTATGTATAGTATGTTTGTATTCTGTTTAGTTGTATGTCCATTCACACATGTCTCTCAGGCCATCATTGTGTTGAAGTTAATACAGAGAATTCTATAATGTATATCATTGTATAGTAACACAAGAAGAGTTATACCAGGATCATCCATAAGACAGCAGCAGAGTGTCGGTAATATTATGTGTATAGTAACACAGAGGAGTCATACCAGGATCATCCACAAGGAGGCAGCGGAGTGTCAGTAATTTTATCTGTATAGTAACACGGGGAGTCATACCAGGATCATCCACAAGGAAGCAGCAGAGTGTGAGTAATATTTTGTGTATAGTAACACAGGGGAGTCATACCAGGATCATCCACAGGGAGGCAGCAGAGTGTCGGTAATATCATGTGTATAGTAACACGGAGTCATACCAGGATCATCCACAAGGAAGCAGCAGAGTGTCAGTAATATTATGGGAGTCATACCAGGATCATCCACAAGGAGGCAGCGGAGTGTCAGTAATTTTATCTGTATAGTAACACGGGGAGTCATACCAGGATCATCCACAAGGAAGCAGCAGAGTGTCAGTAATATTTTGTGTATAGTAACACAGGGGAGTTATACCATGATCATCCACAGGGAGACAGCAGAGTGTAGGTAATATTATGAGTGTCATACCAGGATCATCCACAAGGAGGCAGCAGAGTGTCGGTAATATGTGTATAGTAACACAGGGGGTCATACCAGGATCATCCACAAGGAGGCACTAGAGTGTCGGTAATATTATGGGTGTCTTACCAGGATCATCCACAAGGAGGCATTAGAGTATCGGTAATATTATGGGTGTCATACCAGGATCATCCACAAGGAGGCAGCAGAGTGTCGGTAATATTGTGGGTGTCATACTTAGATCATCCACAAGGAGGCAGCAGATTGTCGGTAATATTGTGGGTGTCATACTTAGATCATCCACAATGAGGCAGCAGAGTGTCGGTAATATTATGGGTGTCATACCAGGATCATCCACAAGGAGGCAGCAGAGTGTCGGCAATATTATGGGTGTCATACCAGGATCATCCACAAGGAGGCAGAAGAGTGTCGGCAATATTATGGGTGCCATACCAGGATCATCCACAAGGAGACACTAGAGTGTCGGTCATATTATGGGTGTCATACCAGGATCATCCACAAGGAGGCAGAAGAGTGTCGGCAATATTATGGGTGTCATACCAGGATCATCTACAAGGAGGCAACGCGGTTTTATTATGTTAATTAATCTTAGGAGTCATACTAATTGTGGCCACAGAGCGGCAGTACTGATTATCCTTAATGCTACTGCGCATGCCCAAACCGCCATTTGGGTCCTCAATAAGATGGCGGCTACAGCGGACATGTCTCAGCTTAAGTTTCTCCACGATTTTATTTCCTTATATAAAATATAGAACGAGGAGATCCTCAACAAAAGTCGATCGTGTCGTTCTACAGATCCCACTATTTCTATCTCCGGGGTCGTGGTGTGAAGGATTGCTTCTGTTTCCACAAAGCAAAATGTCGTTTAAGTTCAAAATACGTTAATTATCTAATAGTTCTGTTGAGGGGCGGGGCCTAGTAACATTTTCCCGCGCTTGTATATCTAAATGCAGTTTCTAGCAGTTTGCTCAGCGCTTTATCTGTGTCCAATCGCCTCAGTAGTTTGTCTTATCCAAAATAATGCCGAAAACTGGAGAGAATCTGTAAGAGAAGAATGTCTGTGAAGGCGGCCATATTTTTGAAGAAAATAGAAAATGGCAGCTGCTCTCACAGGACACAAAACATTTTTGTCTGCCATGATCGCCATTTTCTCGAAGTTTTAAACAATTTTCCATTATATAATGACGCCAGACTGGGCATGCGCCGTACCTCATACAGTTACTAAGTTGCCATCTGCTGGCCGTTCCTGGAAGCGCTCAGCTTCATATTCTATACCAGAATAATACAGGTACTTTGTCGCCGCCTTGTGGATTGATCTGTTAGCACATGATATGACATTATTGCACTGCCATCTGCTGACTGATCCTGGAAGCGCTCTCATTGATTTTTCTATAAACAGAATATAACCGGTACTCTGCTGCCGCCTTGTGGATGGATGTGGTAGTACTTTGTATTTCTAAGCACTCTACATGTCAGGACTGCGCTGCCATCTGCTGGCTGAGTCTGGTATGACTGCCAGAGTTCTGACAGAATATTATTCCTCCCGATACAATCGGCCGGGAAGGAGGAATTCTCTGCAGTTTCTTCATTTTCTACAGTGCAAACAACAGATATGTGGAGGAGGTTGTTCACCTCGATCTGACTTCAGTGGCCGCCATCTTCCTGAAGACCATGGAAGCTTTGTACCTGTCAAGGATGGCGGCCCGGACATGCGCAGTAGGTTGGTCATATATTAGTTTGTATACGATATCTTTATATGTATGTCTGGTCACACACGTCTGTCAAGCCGCCATTGTACTGAGGATAATACAGAGAATTTCATTATTCCCTTCATGTCCGCCGGGGTTGTGCGGCTCCGCCTCCTATCTTCTGATTGGATCATCTCTAGTCTATGATTTATCGTTGGGTATAGAGGTAACAAATGAATGATGGATGGTTATAGATGGGGGCGGAGAGCAGCAAATCAGAAGGTAGGGGGCGGAGCCGCAAAAATCGGACTTGCCGTTACACCAGATACCATGCAGGTTGACGTCATCTCCGTGTGCCCCACCCCCGGAAGTTGCTCTGTGAATTGAGCGGGGAAGTGATAATGGCGGGACTGGCGTGTTCTCTGGGTGTGGCTGAGGAGGATGGAGCCTGAGGTAATAATGTATTTTATGTCCGATCTTTTCACTCTCTTCTCCTCCCTCTATATTGCACCCCCCTCTATTGTATCCCCCTCACCCCCCTCTATATTGCACCCCCCTCTGTATTGTATCCTCCTCACCTCCCTCTATATTGTATCCTCCTCACCCCCCCTCTGTATTGTACTCCCCTCCCCTCACCTCCCTCTATATTGTATCCTCCTCACCCCCCCCTCTGTATTGTATCCCCCTCACCCCCCTCTATATTGTATCCCCCTCACCCCCCCTCTGTATTGTCCCCCCCCCTAACCCTCCCTCTGTATTGTATCCCCCCTCTGTATTGTATCCCCCCTCTGTATTGTACCCCCCTCACCCCCCCTCTGTATTGTACCCCCTCTGTATTGTATCCCCCTCACCCCCCCCTCTGTATTGTATCCCCCTCACCCCCCCTCTGTGTTGTATCCCCCTCACCCCCCTCTGTATTGTACCCCCCTCTATGTTGTACCCTCCTCGCCTCCCTCTATGTTGTATCCTGTCACACCCCCCCCCTCTATGTTGTATCCCGTCACACCCCCCCCCTCTGTGTTGTATCCCGTCACCCCCCCCTCTATGTTGTATCCCGTCACCCCCCCCCCTCTATGTTGTATCCTGTCACACCCCCCCCTATGTTGTATCCCGTCACACCCCCCCCTCTGTGTTGTATCCCGCCTCACCCCCCCCTCTGTGTTGTATCCCGCCTCACCCCCCCCCTCTGTGTTGTATCCCGCCTCACCCCCCCCCCTCTGTGTTGTATCCCGCCTCACCCCCCCCCTCTGTGTTGTATCCCGCCTCACCCCCCCCTTCTGTGTTGTATCCCGCCTCACCCCCCCCCCTCTGTGTTGTATCCCGCCTCACCCCCCCCCTCTGTGTTGTATCCCGCCTCACCCCCCCCCCTCTGTGTTGTATCCCGCCTCACCCCCCCCCTCTGTGTTGTATCCCGCCTCACCCCCCCCCCTCTGTGTTGTATCCCGCCTCACCCCCCCCCCTCTGTGTTGTATCCCGCCTCACCCCCCCCCTCTGTGTTGTATCCCGCCTCACCCCCCCCCCTCTGTGTTGTATCCCGCCTCACCCCCCCCCCCTGTGTTGTATCCCGCCTCACCCCCCCCCTCTGTGTTGTATCCCGCCTCACCCCCCCCCTCTGTGTTTGTATCCCGCCTCACCCCCCCCTCTGTGTTGTATCTCGCCTCACCCCCCCCCCTGTGTTGTATCCCGCCTCACCCCCCCCCCTCATATATATATATAGAGGGGGGTGAGGGGGATAAAATATATATATATATATATATATATATATATATATATTGAGGGGGATAAAAAAAAAAAAAAAAAAATATATATATATATATATATAGAGGGGGGTGAGGGGGATAATATATATATATATAATTTTATCCCCCTCAGAGGTAGCTGGTAATAGATTTTACTGGGGGAACTAGATGGGAT
>NW_028318531.1:845000-897500 GCF_062004578.1 Staurois parvus
TAAGAGAGCGATTCACACCAGACATCCCAAGAATATTGCTACACTGAAACAGTTTTGTGAAGAGGAGTGGTCCAAAATGACTCCAGATCGTTGTGCAGGTCTGATCTGCAACTACAGGAAACGTTTGGTTGAGGTTATTGCTGCCAAAGGAGGGTCAACCAGTTATTAAGTCCAAAGGTTCACATACTTTTTCCTCCCTGCACTGTGAATGTTTACATGTTATGTGCAATTAAACCATGGCAACATCTAATGTTTGTGTAGTATTATGTTCAGCAGACTGTGTTCTTCTATTGTTGTGACTTAGATGACGTTCAGAGCACATTTTATGCCCAATTCATGCAAAACTCCACGTAATCCCAAGGGGTTCACATACTTTTTCTTGCAACTGTATATACTGTATATATTACCAGACTAGGTCTGTCTACAACTAGGACTGTGCTACTGTGTTTGTGTGAGGGTCACCGTCCAGTATATTAGTAGGTGAACATGTTTATTGCAATAGAGTTTAAATGCAGCTTCTGTTATTTTATTTAACCCAGTTGTTGGACTACATTGTTCATGTATTTTGTACAACTACACCTTAGTATTCAGTGGAGATATATACTTCAACCAGTAGATAGCAGTGTTTATAAGTTTGCATCTGCATGTATGATATAGATAGATATAGATAGGCTGACTCTGAGTTCTAGTGCCACTCCACAGTTTCTGCTGGTGAAAAGTTGCATTCCAGGCTGGTTGGACAATAGCTGGAGGGTCTCCCCATCACCGCATATCTTGTCTCCAGGCCTCTGAAAACAGGAGGGATGCATCATCATAATCATCCTCAGGGGCCCCTGCAACTGGACTTTGCTGCACCCTTCATCTGGAGGTATCTTTATTAATTACTATGTATACCTGAGTATATGTGTACAATTCCACCATGGCTCCTGTTAGACTCTTTGCTAATACCTGTTTGTAAATTGGATGTATGTACTGTTATTAATCCTTTCTTATACACTCACTGGTCAGTTTATTAGGTACACCTTGCTAGTGCCAAGAAAATATCCCCCACACCATTACACCACCACCACCACCAGACAGAACCGTTGGTACAAGGCAGGATGGATCCATGCATTCATGTTGTTTACAGCAAATTCTGACCATACCATCTGATTGTAGCAGCAACCAGTCTGCCCATTCTCCTCTGACTTCTGACATCAACAAGGCATTTTCGTCCACACAGCTGCCGCTCACTGGATATTTTCTCTTTTTCGGACCATTCTCTGTAAACTTTAGAGATGGTTGTGTGTGAAAATCCAAGTAGATCATCAGTTTTTTAAATACTCAGACCAGCCTGTCTGGCACTAACAACCATGCCATGTTCAAAGTCACGTAAATCCCCTTTCTTCCCCCATTCTGATACTTGGTTTCAACTTCAGCAAGTCGTCTTCACCATGTCTACATGCCTAAATGAATTCACTTGTTCCCATGTGATTGGCTGTCTAGCAATTTGTGTTACCAAGAAATTGAACACGTGTACCTAATAAAGTGAACTATTTTGCTTTGCATGTAATGAGTCTATCTCATATATTAGTTTCACCTTTTAACCACTTCCAAACCGGACACTTTTACCCCCTTCCTGACCAGGGCAATTTTCAGCTTTCAGCGCTATCACACTTTGAATGACAATTGCGCAGTCATGCAACACTGTACCCAAATTAATTTTTTACCATTTTTTTGCGATAGATAAAGCTTTATTTTGGTGGTATTTATTCACTGCTGGGATTTTTATTTTTTTTGCTATGTAAATGAAAAAGTCCACAAATTTTGAACAAAAGTGTTTTTTTTATAAAATTTTGCAAATAAATAATATTTCAGCATAAATCTTTGCCAAAATGTATTTCGTTATCTTTTTAGTAAAAAAAAACAAACAAAAACAAATTAGTTTATAACCAAAAATTATAATTTTTAAACATTTTATTTTACATTTTTATTTAATTTTTTTATATTATAATTTATTTATTTATTTATTTTTTTTACATACTGTCACCCTAGCAGTACAGCGTCACCATGGTGATACTGTACTACTTGTGGAGGGTGATGAAGATTTTTTTTTTTTTACAATGATTGCTTTTACACCCATTTAGGATGTAAAAGCAATCATTTCTCTTTCTTTCTGTGTGCATTCCTGCACTCATTGAGAAATACAGAGTGAGCTGTGATTGGTCACAGCTTGTCACATGGTACAAGGCTGTTGTGACTAGCCTTGTACCATGTGACCTCTGTGATCATTCACAGATTTCACACGTAGTAAGCAATGATGTCACAAGTGACATCTTGCTTACT
Organism: Staurois parvus; assembly: GCF_062004578.1. NCBI lineage: Eukaryota > Metazoa > Chordata > Amphibia > Anura > Ranidae > Staurois > Staurois parvus. The sequence goes on from NW_028318531.1 coordinate 847,326, forward strand.
ACTTTGCATGTGATCGCTGATTGGCATTACTGAAATAAATGAACTTTTGCACGATATTCTAATTTTTCAAGTTTCACCTGCATAATCAATTTCCAAGGTAGGGAATCCCTTCTGCTCACAGAGGTCCTGTCCTGGGCAGAGGCACTGCCAACTTTATTATCAATCCCACTCTTCCACTTAGCGAAGGTTCAGGTTTTCTTATTTACCTACAGGTATAGCGTAGTATCCTGTTTGGGGAGGGCTACTTCTCATAACATCCCCTAGAGATGTAAAATTTTCAGAAATTTTGAAGCCATGAGAAAAAAACCTTTTTTTCTTGGTTTGTTTTCTGGAAAAAATTTTCAGAACAATTGGAAAAGAAAATTAGTGTGGAGTAGTTTTATAAATTGAAAGTAATTTTGTTACACTGGGAATGTGGAATGCAGCGTATATAAAGTATTATGATTGAAATAAAAGTACCCTCATATACTGGTGTCACTCATAGATTAGCTGAAGACTGCTCCATTTTGTTTTTCTATTTCTGTTTTTAGACTACTAATGGAATCTCCTGTTTGGGAAGGACGAATATAATGTAACACCAGCTCTTTTGTCATACATTATTTCCACCAATCCATCGCTGTTTATGTCAGAATATATTGTATATTATAAGTGTCTTTCATATGGGGGTACTATCTTTTTTTAGAGCAGCTTTGCACAATGCAAATATGCTCCCCTATAATGCTTTAGGTCATTCATACACATATATATATATATAGTTATATATTCCTTTCTATTGCTTGGCAGCGTCTCTGTGTTATCCTGTGGTTCCCGTCCCCCCTGTTTTGGTGATCCCTGTGGTTTGGGCATCCCGTACTCAGTGACAACGTTCCGCAGTGACCTCAAGCTGGATCAGTTGCACTATGTTCAATGATGAAGTGTTATCAATTATTCTCATGTGTATATGTTTGTTGATACAGTGGATGCAAAAAGTCTATACACCCCTGTTAAAATGTCGGGTTTCTGTAAAGTAAAAAAATGAGACAAAGATAAATCATTTCAGAACTTTTTCCACCTTTAATGTGACCTATAAACTGTACAACTTAGTTGAACAACCAACTGAAATCTTTTAGGTGGAGGGAAGTAAAAATAAAAAATAATGAGGTTGCATAAGTGTGCACACCCTCTTATAACTGGGGATGTAGCTGTGTTCAGAATTAAGCAATCACATTCAAAATCATGTTAAATAGGAGTCAGTACACACCTGCCATTAATTAAAGTGCCACTGAAGAACCTCACATAAAGTTCAGCTCTAGTAGGTCTTTCCTGACATTTTCTTAGTCGCATCCTACAGCAAAAGCCATGGTCCCTGCTGAGAGCTTCCAAAGCATCAGAGGGATCTTATTGTTAAATAGTATTTTACTTTTTTATGTGTACCCCCCCCCCCCCTAAAAGATTTGTTTTTCAACTGACTTGTACAGTTTGTAGGTCACATTAAAAGTGGAAAAAGTTCTGAAATTATTTATCTTTGTCTCATTTTTTTACATCACAGAAACCTGACATTTTAACAGGGGTGTGTAGACTTTTTATATCCACTGTATGTATTAATTCACATTATTAAAATAAAGTGCAGCGCTAAAAAACAACAACAACAAAGTCTAGAGTTTGATATAAAAAGTTGGATCAATAAATTCATAAATGATGCAATCGGTCCGTGAATGTGGTGGACACAACTTTGAGTGATCCGGGAAAATGACAGAAATGCGCACTCACCGACCGTGCATAGGAAATGCGCATGTGTATATCAAATCCTACAGATGACGTTATCCCCCAGGGAGAGGTGTCATCAACCGATCTGCTGGACTTACAGGGCCTCCTTAGGATGAAAATGAGTCAGCCGGACAAAAGGTTCCTTCCAGGTAAAGGCTTCCCTCCTCTGGATATAGTATGTAGCTGTGTCTGCCTCAGGAATGGGGGGGATTCCGGCTCAGTATTGGGGATTCTCTCCTCCGTCCTCCGCTGACCCGCAACTTTCCTCCCGAGCAGCTCCCTGTCTGCATCTGCATGGGACACGTTTCCGTATCCGCTCACATTCAAAATCATGTTAAATAGGAGTCAGTACACACCTGCCATCAATTAAAGTGCCACTGAAGAACCTCACATAAAGTTCAGCTCTAGTAGGTCTTTCCTGACATTTTCTTAGTCGCATCCTACAGCAAAAGCCATGGTCCCTGCTGAGAGCTTCCAAAGCATCAGAGGGATCTTATTGTTAAATAGTATTTTACTTTTTTATGTTTACCCCCCCCCCCCCCCCCCGAAAAGATTTGTTTTTCAACTGAATTGCACAGTTTATAGGTCACATTAAAAGTGGAAAAAGGCCTGAAATTATTTATCTTTGTCTCATTTTTTTACATCACAGAAACCTGACATTTTAGCAGGGGTGTGTAGACTTTTTATATCCACTGTATGTAATAATTCACATTGCAGGAAAAAAATCTTGACCCTGAAAGCTCCCACCCCTGAAGAAGAGATATGTAACCTCGAATCGCTGTGGGTGTTGCTACATGCTACATATGCTGTAGGTTCTGCTATTTTGTATAGCACCTGTAATTGTCTTCCATTATCCTGTTGCTTCATATATGTATATATTTTTAACATGTATGATGTCTGTTATACTGTTTCAAATAAACTGAACTTTTTTTTTATTATACTAAATAAGGCTACATGGATATAGTGTTGCATAAAAGTCCCCCTTTCTAGAGGGTATTATTGTATTTGTGTATATAAAAGTATTATGCTGGAAATAAAAGTACAGCGATTTCAGTAAATAAACAAAACCTGCTTTTTAAATTTGTATTTTTTTTTATTACAAATGAAATAACAAAGACTGTATGCATTAAGAACATTCCAACTATACATGAGAACAGGTAACCACCGCCTTTCCCTTATAATAATTTAAAATCTTCCTGCCAATATGTATTTTTAATTATTGACAATGTTGATCCAGAAACATATATTGTTCTTTCAAGAGCTTGTTCAAATGTTCTCCTGATTTTTTCAGGTGTTATTTTCTCTATAAATGAAGAAATTGCGTATTTTGGGAGGCCGTGGTTTGCAAAACTTCCGTACTGGAAGATGCTGCTGGTGAAGAAACACTTTGTGATGAAAAGCTACAAGCATTTCATTCTGGTCCTCATCATTTAATTCCATAAAGTATATGTTAATGTCTTTAGGGCACCTCTGGGATGCCAGGGTGTGTTTTGTTTTCCTTGTAGCATTTGGAAAAGAATATTTCTTCTCACATTATTAGCAGATTGCAGGTTTGCTCTCAGCAGAAATTGCACTGTAGAAATGTTTCCAGGCTCTAGATGTTGGTCTCATCATTTTACAGAGAGGAGGAAAAGAAAAACAATTTACTGAACAGACTATAGGTAAACATTATACTGGGATAGTAGAGAATATAAATAGGAATAATTTAAAGGTTATGAAAATAAACTTATTCATCAGACAAATGTACCCAAATATCTACTGTATCCCAACAATCACCCAACTGTAGGATGTACAAGATGGAGCCCTCAAGCAAACCAAATTGGAGCCTTTCCCTGCAGTGCCCTCTAATTGCAGAAATGCATATTTCTCTTGTTTGGGAACTGTATTGAGAAGTACAGTGTTACTTGAATTGTATTCCAGGATTTTACTTGAATTGTATTCCAGGATTTGCTTGCCTTCAGCTGAGAGAACTTGCAATAATTTAAGACTTTTCATATAGTCTCCAAAATCTTTCATTAAGGTCTTCATGTTATAAAGTTTGAATAATGTCATAGATATATTATTTATCATTTAAAAAGAACATATTCCACACTGTTTTTCCCAATTTTTCCCTTTTTTTTCAGGCCTTCCCATCTCTAAAAACCCCTGATAAAAGAAGGCTACAAATGTTTCTTTTTTGCTGGGAAAAAACATAGCATTGAAATCAATTATGTACCATCCTTGACATTACAATTGCAAAATGATCCAAATTCCTTTAGAAACCCTGAAAGGAAAGTTTTCACATTATATTCACTAACTTGTGACTGTCTGGGGACTTCCTTATGACAAAGATATAATAGAAACCTTTGATACAACATCCTATATGCACTTTTATGTGAATTATTATGACCTACATAAGGTGTTATTTTTAAAGTGTGACCTTCCTTTGTAAGTGTTTTTAATTCATGGTGGATTTTTTGGTAGAGGAATATATTTTTAACAAGAAATAAAGTTTTGATATATATATATATATATAATATCTTAAAGTTTAACAGGCAAGCCCTTTATTGCAGAAGAGACATGGAAGAAAATATGCAAGCGCAGCAATGACATCATCCTGCGCTGGCCGGTCAAGACGGCCAAAGACTGATGCTTGGAAGAAACTGGGGAGAAGATACCAATGCCAGCGAGGGACCTCATGGTCATCGGCCCATTGGAACAGAGTTAAGTATTTTTACCTTTAGTTCTGCTTTAACCCTTTCACGCCTAAGGGTAAAACAAATCTAAATGCCTAAGCACAATGTTTCAATGTTGACGTGTTAGTAAAACCGTACATATCATCACAACTACTTTGTATATCCAGATGAATTATACTGCGTTTTTCTCAGGACAAATTAGGCTTTCATTTGTTGGTAAATGGTAATGGATATCTCCTGATTTTTTTTCTATTATCAAAGGAAAACTGGCCCAAAACAGTTAAAAAATTATTTTTTTAAATTTAGCTATGTGTTTCTTGTTACTACTATAACCTACCACCATAGAGAAACCCAAAATAAAATTTTCCAGCTCTTGACAATTGCAGAGATGTGTATGTTATTTGTTGTTTGTACCCATAGTACAGCCCAGAAACAATAGTGCGCATTTTGTTTTATTTTTCTATTTCAATGGTTTTTATTAAATTTTTTAAACAGTATAAACAGAGGCAATAAAACACGCCCACGTAGGGGCTATTAATTGCACAGATAAACAAAATGTAAAATAAAAAAAAAAAGGGAAAAACAATGCTCTAATGCCAACAGGGCAAAAGGTACGCCCACGCAGGGGCTATCAATGGCACATAAGTTACAAAACATTAATGTAACTGATTATAACAACTAAATGCAGCTGTCCAGTCACACCAAAAACAGAGAGAAAGAGAAAAAAGAAAAGAGAAAGAAAAAAAAGAAAAAAGGGGGGGGCAAAGAGCAGGGATTCAAGAGCGCCAATACCGAACGCCATTACATCCCCAGACTATTTTGTTTTATTTTTTACCTAAAACACACTGACACTAGCTGACACTGATACCAAATTTTTTTTAAATCCTGACCTTTGACCCTGACCTTTTGACCTTGACTCAAACACTAACCCTGGTACTGAACTAGATCAAATCTTGATCTAGGCATTTTTAATTTTATTTTGTAATATTCATTTATCTTTTTTTTTTTCCCCTCTATGCCAGGAGATAGAGAGATAAAGTGTATCTCTCTCCTCCATTCATAGAGAGAGAAAAAAACAAGGGGGCGGGCTATACAGTGACTGATCACTGTGATAGCCAATCAGAGGCTATTACAGCGATCATGTGACCTGGAATCGGGAGCCTCAGTGACACCATGGTCTTTGTGCAGCGCGCTCCCAGCACAAAGACAGGTACACAATTATGTGGCCCCATGGAAAAAAGCCCAGTTCTGTGAGGCCGCCTATTTGTGTTACGTCGGCATCAAGGGGTTAAGCTCTTTTTGAATTTATCCCCTATTAAAAGCAATAAACTTGACATAAAGAAAACCTCTTTTGAAATACATACATCACCATTGCTAACTTCTTCTGAAGATCCGGGCTGTGTGGTGTCAGGCTGGCCCTAAGGCTTCAATACTTCCTTTGACATTGACCAAAGCAAGTATGCAGAAGAAATAAGAATTCCCTGCTATTTATGAAAAAAGGGATCCTTTGGATCTCTCTGCAGTTTCTTATGGTATTTCAGTAATTAATGTGTATGTTTGGGGAAAAAAATAAAAAAAGAACATATTCAGCACGTCTGCTATACGTGCACATTCCCCTGTGTTTCACCACTTTAAAATTGCTGCAAGTACAAAGAAATACCTAGTGATCTGGCAGAAATCCAGTAAACTCCTAACATCTTTCTCCGCTGCACACTTCTGGCCAGGTTTCCTGGGCTTTCTCTGCTGGACAATGGATATACAAGGGGAACTGTATCTAGGTGAAATATGATCACTGCTCTCTGCATGGGAAGAGAAGGAGAGATCAGCTGAGGATGTAATAATAACTTTGCTATTTTACCACCCCTTCTGGGAGCCCAGCTGGGGTTCCAGGGAGTATGGACTTGTGCTACCAGTCTTAGACTTACTGCCTTTTGTGAATTATTGATTCCTTATGAGGATTTACTACCAATCATGGACTCTTGCCTTATTAACCTCCCTGGCGGTATTCCCGAGTGTAGCTCGGGGTAAAGTTTCAGTACCACAAGCGGTATCCCCGAGCTACACTCGGACTTACCATGCGGCATTGCTCAGGGGGTCCCTGCAGCACTTACCTTGTCCTTCGCTCCCACGATGTGTCCCCTGCAGCGTCCCCGGCCATCTCCTCCGGCTGATGCCGGCTTCCGTGTTCCGGTCCCCGGGACGTACAGGGGGCCGGAACCGGAGGTAAATTTAAAAATTTTAGAAACTGTCATTTTCTAATAAATGAAAATGACATAGTAAAACATTACTGTATCAAAGCATTTCACATACATTTTGTCCCGAGTGCTTTGTCCGGCGCCCTGCCTGCATTTTTTACTGTTCTTTCTGCCTGGAAACTTCGAAAAGTCCATGGCATCCAAAAAGTGTCACTTTAGGTCAAAAGCGGTTTCAGACCAGCTAGAGAACAGCGATAGTAAATCAGAACCACTTGCAGAATTGAGTGATAATGATTCGTGGGGGAAATTCCTCATCAGACACTGAAAACGATTTTGTGACCTTGCTCAGCGATGTGCGAACTTGGCGCTCTATTTCAAATTTCAGTGTTTTTGGTTTGATTATATTATTGAATTAAATTTATTATTATTTTTTATGATTATTTATTAAATTATAATTTATGATTTCGTGTTTCAAGTTTTATTATACCCGGGATGTTTACTAGACTCTTGTTCGGACAGATTTCAGTGAGTTATTCCTAAAAATTACAGGCCTACAATAAAAACCTACATATTTCCATGCAAAATAATAGTACCGCTTTCAGCACCAAAAATCTGAAATAATCAAACCGCCAGGGAGGCTAGGGACTTTATTGGTCTGTACCACCTAATTCAGGTATGTCTACCTCATGGGGCACTTTCATATGGGCACTTAAAGGACTTTGTCAGGAATGTGAGTTTAAGATGTCTTGGAGAATTGCGTCTGTACTACTTTTGCAAAATAATTTGTTCAGTTTAACTGCCTGGTCTGAAGTCATTAAGGATTGCATGCAAGGTGTTTCAAAAGAACAGGGCTTATTCAAGGGGGCGAGAGAATTTAGGGAAGATACAGTGCATGGGTCTAAGGAACAAAGAAGCTGTCCTAAGGAGGCTGTATTGTCGTTGCTAATGAAATTTGTATTTATGTCAATTGCTAAAGCAGCCAACCAACCAGGAAACTGGTGACATGGCAAAGGTGATGGATACTCTGTTAATGAAGGGGTGTTATGCTTGGCCACGTCACTGGTGACCGGCTGCCCACATACTGGGGCCAGTCTAGGCACTGAGTACCTAGGGATCTAACTTGGAGTCACAGAGAGAGAGGGAGATGTAGACAGGGCCCCAGGAGGAGAACAAGCACAGAGTTACAGTATGGAGAAGTGTGTTTCCTGTATCCATTAGTAACATATGGAGCATTGTCACTGGGAGTGAGGTAATGGGACTGCTAAGTTGGTAGAGACCAGTTGATGCTCTGGGGTCCAGGCTCGGAAATGCTGCACACCTGGGGAGAGGTGATCTCTAACAGAAGTTGTGTCCACAATGCATTAGTGTCAACAGTATAAGTATGACCACAGATTATAAAGTGGTAACTGTGCAAGTGTTCTGCTCACTTTTAAGTCCGGATCACAGCCCCGATGCTGATTTCACATAACTGCAACTTCTGCCTGTATTAACGGGTGCAGTTCCACATTGTCCCCACCAGGAGCAATAAGCCCCAACCACACAGGGAACAATATAAATATGTGGGGTAATGCTGAAAAGCTAGTTTACTGAAGGTGGTGCATGCTGGGAAATGGCATAAATATGTGTGTTAACATTAGAAAGTTCTCTTTCCTTAAAATTTTGCCCAGGGAGGGTGTGTGTTGCTGCTGGAGTTTCAGTTGCCTCCCAGACCTGCTGTATGGGGAGGGTGCATTGCTGCAGAAAGACCCAAGTCTGGGGCCTGAAGCTTCCTGCTGTCCTGCTGAAGGGTACATCCAGGGAACATGGAACAGGAAGGTGATTACCTGCACTGGAGCTCCAGGGGTAAGGTTTCGCTGATGAATAGTGTCTTGAAAACCTGAGTAGTACTGTCAAGGTCCTACCTTTTCCCAGAGGTTGTTACTCCATGTGCTGGCATCCATCCTGGATTTCTGCTGAGCATGGTGGGAATCTTTTATGCCTTCAGGTCTCTGAGGTCCATCCCCCAGAGGGGTGTGGCTGATGACATATAAGCCTGTGGTCCGCACATGCTCTTTGCACTTGTGTCTTTGTGTTGCTATAACTCTGTCTCGACTCTCGTGACTCTCCTGGAATCTGACTCGGCTTGTGGCTCGACTATTCTTTGTGTTCTCCTTTGATCTGACCCTCTGTTGCTGAACCCGGCTCGTGACCTGTGATTCTTGTCTGCTGTCCTGTACCGTTTTGTCCCCTTGTTGTCGACCCGGCCTGCCTGACTACTCTATTGTCTTTTCCACCAGCTACATGCCATTGGCGGCGGCCATTACCACAACTGAGGTGTCTCGGGGGCCGCGACCTGGTTCCTGGCTGCGTCAAGTCCATCCCCACCATCAGGGGCCCTGGTGAAGGGCAGCCTGGGACTTAGACTCCGCGCCCTGAGGGACCTCGGTCTGTGGGTGGTGGTTGTCATCAGCCAGTGCGTTACATTGTTATTAGGCCTGCCTGTCCGTTCCTCGGCTCCTGCCCTGACAAGAACCTACTGATGGTGGATATTGCAGGAAGTTCTGGTGGCTCATTCAAGGAGCACATGTGCTGGATTGAAGCTGCTCTACAGACTGAATAGTTCACAATGCCAATCTGGCTCAGAGGTCCTTTTTCTGTATTGACTGTGGGTAGTGAAATGGAGTGTGCATTTTGGTTTTCTTGGGTATCCTGTGCCCTAATCCCTCTCTCCCTGATTTTATTCAACCTATAATAAACTCTACAAAACTTTCTAAGCTGACCATGAAAGTGAAAAAGCTTACAGCAGAGCTCAAAGCTGAGGCTCAAGGTTCTATCTGCCGGTGCTCAGGAAATGGGAGCAGGCATCAGGTTCATGAATCCAGGAGTTTCGAAATGTCATTCAAAGACTCTGCTCAAAATGATCTGGTGCTTGTAAAGTGTATGGCCTCAGACATACAGAGGTATGACCAAGCCCGGAGGCCAAGGCAAAATGGCCGGAGCAACACTGGCTAAGGCCATACACTTTACAAGCAGCAGGTCGGTTTGAGCAGCATCTTTCTCATTTTGACACTCCATAAACTGACTGGAACTCAATATCTTCCACTGCACAGCACACAGGTTTTAACCCATGTTGGAGTATCTTATTGTCTTAATAGGGTGGGGGATTGCTGCTCCTGCCTTAAGTTATAAAGATGTGGAGAGAAGGTGTTTGGTAGCCAAGCACAAAAAATATGGCTGGGCTGGCAAACGTCTTGAGTTTGCAGTGCAACACAGGGAGAGAAAATAGGAAGTTAGAAGCTCACTGGATTTCCGACAGATCAACAGGTAAGGATTTACTTTATTGCTTTATTCCAATGACACCCTATTTTTTAAAAAAGTTCATAAGTTTATTTTAGAACAGTGGTTTAACGCCACTTTTTAACTGTGGTCTGAATGCTTTCAGAGGGCAGTGAAGTCTGCCACCGGCTTCAAATGCTCCTTTATGCATTGACGCAGTCCAGACAGTGTGGTCACTTGTTGACTTAGCACCATCCACAGGCAGCTTAACTCTTCAATAAGACACAGAAGTTGAATCCAAAGCAATTTTACTTAAAACAACTGCAATTCAGGGGACAACTTTCCTAAGCCTGTCTCTGTGAATAACTAAAACTGACTAAGGGAACATGGAAGAAATGGGAAGAGTATAGCTAGGAGTAAACCAACTAGCTCTAACCAGGAGAGAAGAACAGAGAAAGATACCAAAATCACATTAGTAAACAATGGGCAATGGCCTAAAATCACCACTAGATGATAGCATACTACAGGAAAATGATAACCTCATGCAGTTCAAAGCAGCACAAAGAAAATGACTTGTAAGTGGAGCAGAACAATGACAGAGGTGGATCAGTTTGTGACCTCACCACAAGTAGGGGTTTGGTTCCTTTTCTCCACAATTTTTTCTTACAACTTATTTATTGATTTATTTTTACAATAAGGCCTTTGATTGGTTGCTACAGGCAATATGAAAACATTTTTTATGACTTATTCCGATTTTTCATGGTTGCAGGCATACTAGATTTAGCATTTTTTGTTTCTCAATCCCTTTTCTTTACCTCATTTACCATCTGACATCCATATAAAACACATGTATTACTATTTCAGTGGTTACAAGCATGTCCATTGCTGTGCTAGCTTCAGGCAAGCAATCACCATGGCAGCTAAGGATAACAATAGCCGAGAACATACAGCCAGCTACATTATCCTTCTATCTCCTTCACATTTATAGACATATTTTGCTCATGCTAGTCTTCATGACTATTATCACCAGGACAGAAAGTGGAATCCATTATTCTGCAGTTGTCAGAGGAATAGAGGGGAAATCTTCCAATGAGGACACTTGGGGCCTACCACCTAAATTTTAGTGATAGAGTCCAAAACCCTAAAAAATAAATTCCTCCAGTTCAAGCCTTCCTTGGCAGGAATGATTGGCTTATACACTTATGAGGGACTTCTCAATTCACAGTGGTTCCAGGTCTAGTCCACATAAAGTCCCACCAAACACATGAGGCCCATGAAACATGGAAGTCTGGATTGCCAGGTGCATGCACCTTTGGGACCCTTTCCTACCACCCCCAAGCAGGTGTTTTGGCGGGTACTAAATGCAGGTACCCACCCTGGAAGAATTCAAGTCACACAACAGCTCTCCTTAAGTAGAATATTTATGGGTATGGATGGCAATGTAGTAGAAGCACCTACAGTTCAAGGCACTTAATAAGACCATACAGTTTATCACAGCCTCATAATAGGTTTGAAAGAGATGTTAGCAGATGACAGCTTCTACTGGAGGGGTTGTGGAACAGAACGATTCCCACTGCAATCGCCACTGAAGAAATGTTGGAAGGGACAATGTCCCTTTTGCTGTCTCTACTCACAGGAACCTTTCCCTGTACTAAATACTATCCCTATCCTGCTGGTTCCTTTCCCTAATCCGCCACTCGTCTGATCCCATATTATTTGGGATCCCTTATTTAAAGGCTCTCATGTTAAGATGACAACCTCAACTCTCTGGGGAACTCAGTATTAAATCAGATACCTACCTTCCTAGTGACGACTAACAGAGTCTCTAAGGGGCAATCCTCCCTTATAGTCTCCTCTTCCCTCGTAATAATGACACAATGTCACCTACAGGCCAGAAGAGTACCTGCACTTGCCTACAGGTGGACCCTCCTCTACTAGGCCACCACTCATTCTTAGCCCAAAGTAGATGTGATGCCCACACTCCCTGGGTATTGGCTGCTCTGAAAAACCTCTTAGAAAGAATAAACAACCAGTCCTATATTTGTAGCATCAGCATAAATCATTAATTGATTGCATATAAAGTCAAGCTTATCCTCTTGCCAACCATAAAGTATTTCTGTCACAGCAAGGAAGGGAGGGTCTTAACATACTGCACACACGTGTCCATGGCATTCAAAGTTCCTGTGCTCAAAGTGTGCTCACTGTGTGCTCCTAGTACAGTGACCAAGCTGCCACAGACAGATCCCAGGCTCCAGTGGGGCGGGCTATTGATCACGTGACCACTGTGGCAGCCAATCACAGTGATCATGTGATCAGAAAGTTCATCCTGCCTCTTTGTGTTGAGAACCAATTAGAGGGCTGCCAGAAGGGGGCAGGAAGGGATGAATTTGCTGATTGACCGCACTGAACACATCATAAAGGCACTTGTCAATTTCAAACATTCGCAGAACTTCTCTGCGCTATTTTTCAAATTAACAAATGCTCAAATTGTCTTTTTCCAAAAACAGGGTAAGGTGCTGAATAAACATAGAACTCCAGTATAATCTGAACGCAGCCATACATTTTATCCTTTTGTAGCAAATGCTCTCCTCTGTTGAATCTACATACTCTCCTTTATCTGCAACCTTGCATCTGCACAGTTTTAACCCCCCTGGAGCAGCAGCAGATTCCCAAATCAGCTTTCATTTTCTGTCTGAACGATTTCAGTCATCATGAATCCTCTCACCTCCGTTACCCAAATTTGTTGGTTCACCTTTCAAAGCTATCCTCTGCCATCAATCAATCATCAGTCATATAAAAGAACACCTCTCTGGCATCCCTTTAGACATGCATGCTCAAGCAACAAATCAGCAGACCCAAAGCTAAATGTCTGCAGCACCCAGTGACCAGCATTGAGGAAGTTAGAGTACCACCAGGACTTCCAGAATCCCTGCCAATTGTACTTGCAGATTCTCTGCCAATACTTCCAATGATGCTCATAGAATCTCTGCCAGGAGTTCCCGAACTCTCTGAAAGACACTGGGTATATCCTCTGATCCAAAGACTATTGTCAGGAACTCATGCTGGCCATACTCATTTCCATATATTCTTGAGCATAGCAGCTTAACAAAATGTGCAAAGATGGGAACGCTTGGACACACAGGCATATCTGCCACAGATTCTGGCACCTGACAGCCTATGTGACATCACCGCTGGCTCTGCACAATTGTGCTGTGATTGGCCAAAGCATTGCACATGACAGTGTGGTCACTATCACAGCACAGTGCATTGTGGGATGCGGCAGGCGAAAAGCCCCCCCAAAAGCCCTTACCGTCCATGTGTTCGCCAAACACACGAACGGCAGATGTTGGAGTCAAACGAACATCAAGGCCAACACTAATGGACAGTGGAGATGGACTGTGGTAGCTGGCATCCAGATTGTCCATGTAAAAGAGACGCGAGTCTTGAGTGGACCTATGGATCTGTGTATGTTTCTACATTACACTTCAATTTTACTGGATCAGAGGAATGGCTTATATCCACTTGCCTACCAAGCACTTTTACCCTCTTTTTCAGATTTCAGCACTGTCGCACTTTGAATGACAATTGTCAGGCAACACTGTACCTATATGAAATTTTTAGCATCTTTTTACACAAATAGAGATGTATTTTGGTGGTATTTAATCACCACTGGGTGTTTTATTTTTTGCTAAACAAACGAAAAAATACCAAAAATTTTGAAAAAAAATGTTTTACTTTGTTTCTATTATAAAATTTTGCAAACAGGTAATTTTTCTTCTTCACTGATGTGAGTTGATGAGGCTGCACTGATAGGCAGCACTAATAAGCGCTGATGAGGCGGCACTTATAGCCACCACTGATGAGCACTGATAGGCTGCACTGATGACGTGGTACTAATGAGGCAGCACTGGTGGGTAATGATGAGGCACTGATGAGGCTGCACTGATATGTGGCACTGATAGGTGGAAATGTTGGGCACTGATAGGCAGCACTGAAGGGCACTGACAGGTAGCACTGGCTGGTGGCACTGACTGGCAGCACTTGTAGGTGACACTCACTCACATCTCCAAAAATGATTAAACCTACAGCTCATGGTGTATTGGTATGATCAGAACATTTTAAATACAAGAATAAAATGGGCTTACTAGCATTTTGACACCCGTTTCATTTCTCTTTTATCACCCCACTGATCCATAACATAATTTTTAGTAATATTATTGAAACAAAAGAATTGCGGTGACCCCTTAAATTGTTGGGGCCTGATGGGGACACAGATGTGTGGAAGGGTCTGATGGGGACACAGATGTGTGGAAGGGTCTGATGGGGACACAGATGTGTGGAAATCTCTTATGGGGACACAGATGTGGGGGAGACCCTGATGGAAACACAGATGTGCAAGAAAACTCTGATGGGGACACAGATGAATGGGATGACTGATGGGGATCTTTACTAAAGTTTTTTCTCTTTTGTTCTTAATCATATCATTCTGACTACAAAAAGATTCTTGTAAAACATTAATATATTTAAATTTTATTAATTAATTTATAAATAAATGTTTTTTTTTCCATCTCGTGAATATTTGTAAAATCTACAATGTGGCCTCCTGCTGAAAAGTTTGGAAACCCCTGCATTAAAACCTGTGTGCAGCTCCCCCCCTCCCCAGCCCCACCATATACTTACCTGAGCCCGATCTTGATCCAGCGATGTGCATTAGAGCCACAGCTCTCCTGGGTCTCTTTCTCCTCATTGGTTCACACAGCTGCAGGCTCCTCCTGCTGTAAATCACAGCCAGTGAACCAATGAGGAGAGAGCAGGGGGCAGGACCGAGCCACGCTCTGTGTGTAAATGAACAGTGGTGTGCCCCCATAGCAAGAGGTCGCCCATCACCTTTGCTATACTGGGGCTGGATGGGAGAGCGGCATCCCTATGCTTACTATGTGGGGTTACAGGACTACACAGAGATAAAAAGGAGTGAAACTTCAACTGGGCTTTAGCCTCCCTGGCGATATTCCCGAGTGTAGCTCGGGGTAAAGTTTCAGTACCACAAGCGGTAACCCCGAGCTACACTCGGACTTACCATGGCTGCCAGGCTCAGCTGGAATCAGTGTAGCCAACCAGAACGCTGTTCTAGGGGACCAAGAGAATCATAGAGAAACCCAGTTTCTCTTGACTTCCTACTGCAGCTGTATTGCCGTTCTGGACTAGCGCCACCTGCAGTGGAGAATGTAGACTGCACCTGCCCACAAACCCTCTGTGTCAGCTTTATTGCCAGTCATAGTGATGTAGTAGAAGAGTAAGGCAGAAATAATTTTTTTGAGAATGTAATTTGCTGAATGTATGTGAACGTGTTTTCCAGTCGTAGTTAGTGGTTCTAGCATTCTCATCTCACTGCAATATCCTGATTTTTAATTAGACAGATGCTCTTCTATAAACAGACAGATGGATGGCTTGCAGATAAAAGCACAGAGCGTACGTAACAATCCCTTTCATTTGCTGTTGTTAAGAACTTCCCTGCTGAAGAAAACTTGCTGTGACTATAATTTCAAAAAGGTAAAACTTGTTCATTTTCCTTCTTCTATGAGAACAAATGATGTCTGCAGTCCTCAGAAGCCCATCCATTGCTGGGCCTGGAGCGGAGCATGACAATTTTATGACCTTTAAATGTGCGCGCAGCGGAAATAAAGGCTAATATGAGAGCATCGCGACTGGCCAGAGCTTCTACATCTTCTGTAACTGGGAATTTTGGCACAACCTGCTGGTCACGTGACCCGATGGAACGCTGTGCTTTTCTCCAAGTCATAAAGTTACAGTTCATAATTTTAGTTGGGTTGGCAGCAGCAAATGGTGTAATATATCCTGGTGAGTTGTGCTATGAATCTGCCTTTCCAAGTCAGCCTGAGGGGTCAGTGTTAAACTGATCACAGAGAAGAGATTTCTCCTGTTTTTATGCCTCTTTAGGGTCTGCTAGAAGTTTTTAGTGTTTTCCATTTTCTCCAAGCAATTTTTTTTTTTTTAATGTAAGAGCCAGATACTGTTTTTCTAGGTGCCAAATTTAATTTAAGTGAACCTCTGTCCACACTATGCACAATAAAATATTGACATATATTGAAAACCGCTTTAAAACAAAAGCTCAATTACCTCTGTAGTTGTAGGCATTGTGGAGAAATTCATTTTCAGATTTCACAACAGAGGCACTGAAATTTTAGCTTTATTTTTTAGCAAATTTTAGCAGCCTGCCCTCTAATGGAAGGGGACAGCTTTGTATAGAAAGCTAGTTTTATCATGGTTATATTTTTGGGGGTGCAAAGGGAGATCACACAAACACTTGTAGGTATAATATTTAAGTAATTGCAGATACAGATGAAGATAACACATGTACTGATATTGGCAAATGTAAAAAGAATACTTAGCTACAGGCAGAATATAAATGTTCTCCCAAGGGTGCTCGCCCATTTCTGGCTTGGCAGATGATCAGGGGCAGACAAATACTTGTTCCTGTTTTGTTAGAGGACTGTTACAAGTTTTAGCTGTAGTACATACAGGAGTTGTTGGTAGCATTTGACCAATCGTAAGCAACATTACCTTTTCAGGAGATAGCATACATTCCCAAAGGGCTTAGCCATATGGTGAGTTTACAATGACATTATTGTGGTGGAACCATTCCGCCTGGGCTTCCTCTTGCGGAGCGATGCGGCGTCAACGGCGTAGTCTCAGCCAATGGTTTCCCTTTCCGGCAATTCTTCCAGCCAAGGTGGGTATTAGCGCTCAAAGACAATCCTTCCCCGATATCCCAAACCACAAGTCGGAACTTTGTGTAGGGTGAATGAATGCATCCCTTCATTGTACACAACTCAACCTATACAGTACATGATGGCAGTAATCCCTGCCCCCTCCACCCCCCACCAGACAGTCTGGCACCTGGTTCCCCACCAACACCCAACACTCTACAGTACAATACAGCAGTAATCAGCATAGTATGAAATCTGGATAAGTGAAAGGCTACAAGTCCCCATTACCCAAGCAGAATGCAGAATGCCTGTCAACATAACAGCTGCTAAACATATACAGTTTTAAAAAAAAGGTAGAATGGGAAGGCCACTTAACAAGGGGATAAAAAAGTAATGGAAAGGGCAAAATGTTATCACAAAGGGATGTTTCTTCACAAATATTAGAGCATTAGGTCATTTAAAGATGTAGTAAATGGCCCCCCCAAAAAAACTTTCCCCTTCAAAATAATGTCATGATGTGCTATTATGCATCATATACTAGCACATTATGAAAACTTACCTTAGAACAAAGCCCTCCAAAGGCGCGCTGTCACTGGTGACAGGGCCTTCACCTGGTCTTCCTTCCGGGCTCTGGTTACATGATTGATCTGTGTCCCTTGATGGGGACACATATGTGCAGAAAGGCTCTGATGAGGACACAGATGCGTGGAAGGCTCTGATGGGGACACAAATGCATGGAAGGCTCTGATGGGGACACAGATGCGTGGAAGGCTCTGATGGCATCGCCAGCAAGGCTCCCATCATCCATTCATTACACATCTGCATCAGAGGCTGGTCAGTAGCTCTGAGGAAAGGAATTTGTCCCCGAAAAGCGTCAGCCATTTGACCGCACTGACAGTTGGAACACCTTGCTTGCCGTTGTGGCCATCGTCATGATGCAAATTCTTTGTAGATACATGCTTCGTCTGTATGTTTTTATTTATCACTCCTTTCAATAAACCTTGGATAATGCACTAAGTGTGCGCGCCACCTGTTTTTTCTCTATCTGATGGGGACACAGATGTGTGGAAGGCTCTGATGGGGACACAGATGTTTGGAAGGCTCTGATGGGGACACAAATGTGTGGGAAGGGTCTGATGGGGACACAGATGTGTGGAAGGGTCTGATGGGGACACAGATGTGTGGAAGGATCTGATGGGGACACAGATGTGTGGAAATCTCTGATCGGGACACAGATGTAGGGGAGACCCTGATGGAAACACAGATGTGCAAGAAAACTCTGATGGGGACACAGTTGAATGGGATGACTGATGGGGATCTTTACTAAAGTTGTTTCTCTTTTGTTCTTAATCATATTATTCTGACTACAAAAAGATTCTTGTAAAACATATTCATTTATTTAAATTTTATTCATTAATTTATAAATAAATGTTTTTTTATTTTATCCCGTGAATATTTGTAAAATCTACAATATGGCCTCCTGCTGAAAAGTTTGGAGACCCCTGTGTGCAGCCCCAGCCCCACCATATACTTACCTGAGCCCGATCTTGATCCAGCGATGTGCATTAGGGCCACAGCTCTCCTGAGTCTCTTTCTCCTCATTGGTTCACACAGCTGTGGGCTCCTGCTGCTGTAAATCACAGCCAGTGAACCAATGAGGAGAGAGCAGGGGGCAGGACCGAGCCACGCTCTGTGTGTAAATGGACAGTGGTGTGCCCCCATAGCAAGAGGTCGCCCATCACCTTTGCTATACTGGGGCTGGATGGGAGAGCGGCGTCCCTATGCTTACTATGTGGGGTTACAGGACTACACAGAGATAAAAAGGAGTGAAACTTCAACTGGGCTTTAACCTCCCTGGCGATATTCCCGAGTGTAGCTCGGGGTAAAGTTTCAGTACCACAAGCGGTAACCCCGAGCTACACTCGGGCTTACCATGTGGCGCTGCTCCGCGATCCCTCGATCACTTACCTTGTCCTGGACTCCCGCGATGTCCCTGCTGCAGTGTCCCCTGTAATGTCCTCTGGCGGATGCCGGCATCTGTCATCTGGGTTCCGTCCCCTGCGAGCGTCGGGACGTACGAGGGATGGAATGGCGGGAAATTTGAAAATGACAAAAAGTAACATTCACTAAAATCACATAGTAAAACATTCCTGTATAAAACCATTTCACATACATTTTGTCCCGAGTGCTTTGTCCTGCGCCCTGCCTGCATTTTTACTGTTCTTTCTGCCTGGAAACTGAGAAACGACCATGGCGTCCAAAAAGTGTCCCTTTAGGTCAAAATCGGTTTTAGACCGGCTAGAGCAGCGTTTTTCAACCACTGTGCCGCGGCACACTAGTGTGCCGTGAGATATTGTCTGGTGTGCCGTGGGAAAAATTCCAATTTCATCTGTAACATGTGGCTTCGGCTCACAAATAGACCAATCATTAGAATCTAATGATTCAGTGGTCGGCAAGCCGCGGCTCGCGAGCCACATGCGGCTCTTTACCCAGTCTAATGCGGCTCTTCTGTGTGCCGGGCGCCTGCTCCCCTCCCTCCTCTCGGTCGGCCGCTCCCCTGCCTCCTCTCGGATGGCAGCCCCAAAAGTCCGCGCGGACCTTTTAATCCGGCTTGCGGATGTGGCTGTCAGGATGTGTGTAGGCGGGGCAGCGTGCCGAACGTGAGGGGAGGGGAGCTAGGCTCCTCTCACAGTCCGCCCTGAAGACCCGAACGGCGCGGGAAGACAGCGAGAGGAACGCAAAAGGTAAGTGAATTGACACGGGGGACTTGGCTTACTAGAAGGGGGGGGGGGAATAGTACTGTGGGGGATGAAATACTATATGAGGGATGAATTACTTTATGAGGGATGAAATACTATATGGGGGGATGAAATACTATATGGGGGATGAATTACTATATCAGGGATGAATTACTATATGAGGGATGAAATACTATATGGGGGGATGAAATACTATATGGGGGGATGAAATACTATATGGGGGGATGAATTACTATATGAGGGATGAAATACTATATGGGGGGATGAAATACTATATGAGGGATGAAATACTATATGGGGGATGAATTACTATATGAGGGATGAATTACTGTATGAGGGATGAAATACTATATGGGGGGATGAAATACTATATGAGGGATGAAATACTATATGAGGGGATGAAATACTATATGGGGGGATGAAATACTATATGGGGGATGAAATACTATATGAGGGATGAAATACTATATGAGGGATGAAATACTATATGAGGGATGAATTACTATATGAGGGATGAAATACTATATGGGGGGATGAAATACTATATGGGGGGATGAAATACTATATGGGGGGATGAAATACTATATGAGGGATGAATTACTATGGGGGATGAATTACTATATGGAGGATGAATTACTATATGGGGGATTAATTACTATGCTTACTATGGGGGAATATTACTATACTTACTATGGATGACACATACACATCATTCATCTACTCTTGGTCCGGCCCCCGGGTCCAATTATAAAATACTTTATTATTTCATAATAAAGTAATTATAAAATAATTTCTTTGTGTTTGATTCCTATTCAAGAGAATTACTTTATATATAGTCAATATAGGCACAGAGGTAAATTTTTTTAACATTTTCTAATGGTGGTGTGCCTCGTGATTTTTTTCATGAAAAAAGTGTGCCTTTGCACAAAAAAGGTTGAAAAACACTGGGCTAGAGAACAGCGATAGTAAATTAGAACCACTTGCAGAATTGAGTGATAATGATTTGTGGGGAAATTCGTCATCAGACACTGAAAATGATTTTGCGACTTTGCTCAGTGATGTGCGAACTTGGCGCTCTATTTCAAATTTCAGTGTTTTTGGTTTGATTATATTATTGAATTACATTTATTATATTTTTATTTTTTAAGATTATTTATTAAATTATAATTTATGATTTCGTGTTTCAAGTTTTATCATACCCGGGATGTTTACTAGACTCTTGTTCAGACAGATTTCAGTGAGTTATTCCTAAAAATTACAGGCCTACAATAAAAAAAACTACATATTTCCATGCAAAAAAATTTACCGCTTTGAGCACAGAAATATGGACATAATCAGACCGCTAGGGGGGTTAAAGCTGAACTCTAGAAATGATCTGTATTGCAAACGTACATTGATCCAACTTGGCAAAACATAAGCATGTATAATTCATTCCTGATGGGCCACTGGGAAAGCTGAAAATCACTGTAGTAGTCCACGCTGCTTGTATTCTGTGTAAGTGGATTCCCATCTGCACAACAACCACAGGGGGTCACTCGCTCAGAACCGCCACTATTCATGAAATACCTAGCATTTTTTCAATGAATACAATACATTTTCTGATTGGACACAGGGGAAATCATGTATATACTGATTACTATTATTACATGCCTTGAAAATATTTCTGTGATAGTGCTCAATGTCACCGTTTGATTCTCTACTTTTCATCTTGCTCACTGGTTACACCATCAATCACTCCTTATCTCTATATTTTAAACACAATGTAACAGAAAGTCAATTGCAGCATAAAGAAATACAATCCAATTTCCCTGTGTTCAATACTGCCGAGAGAGAGAGGAGTGATCATTTTTCTGTTTTGACAAATTGCTACCAACTACAGACAACTCATACACGTACAGACGCCAATATGCTGTATTTTTGCCGTCATTTCAGAACACACTATAGGGGCATGTGAAATAAACAAGGTAATATTGTGTTCATATGTCCTTCAGGGCTATGTTCAGTGTGGTCAGTTTTTAATAGGAAAGCAGAGGGACTGGCAGGAACACCAGGAATTTCACACAAAGGAAGCAATACAAAGAGAAGAGGATACGTTTTTATACAAATACATGGTACAGCAGACACAGATCAAGAATATGAAATGCTGGTGGTCTCAAATACACCGAATTATTCAACACGTAACTACCTACACTTTAGATTTTACGCCCGCTCAGTTCTTACTGCACCATTCCTCTCTCCCCCAGTCAACCATTTTTAGGTCTCGAGCCATGCACATGGTTAACGCAGCTAAACAATGTCTTTCAGTTCACTGGGGGTCCCCACAACCTCCAACTATAAGAGAATGGCTCATCCGCATACGTAAAATAGCGGAAATGGAAGAACTCATTTTTATTGCCTGAGACTCTCTTGCAAAACTTGCTTCTAAATGGGCTTGTTGGACCAGGGGTGGACTGACCATTTGAAAACTCGGGCACTGCCCGAGGGCCCGGGGTCAGTAGGGGGCCCCATGAGATGCCCCTGGTACCTTTTTCATAGGCTTTTTTGAGTTTGGGCAAGGACACAGGGGCCCCATGATCCCCTATTGCCCGGGGGCCCCATGAGTTGTCAGTCCACCCCTGTGTTGGACACATTTCCAGACAACCGAAGAGTTCACTCTATTAATTGACAAACCTTCGCCCCAATAAAGACATTAAAGCCCACCTAGAAGACCACCCGTATATACCTGGTTCTCTCCAGGCTTCTCTTCTCTGAGGAAGGGATTGAACGTTGGGATTCTATCTGGTTGCGCTCCTTCCCCTTCACCTCATGGACGTCCATGGTGTGGTGGGGGGGTGTGTGTGGGGGGAGTAATGCTTTGGCGTCAAGGGCGAGAGACACATGCTACCCCTTCTGTCATCCTTCCTCGATAACTTAAATTACGTTTCGTAACACTCATATCCCCCCCCCCGTCTCCCTCTCCCCCCCCAGGGGCGGACTGACCATTTGGAGACTCGGGCACCGCCTGAGGTCAGTAGGGGGCCCCATGAGATGCCCCTGGTACCTTTTTCATAGGCTTTTTTGAGTTTAGGCAAGGACACAGGGGCCCCATGATCCCCTATTGCCTGCCCCCCCCCCCCACCATTTTTTTTTCTTCTCTCTCTTTTCCCTTTCTTTTGCTGGGACGGTGCTTCCGGCATGCTAAACTGAACATGTTCATACCTGACCTAGAATCACATTATCAATCAACGTACCACAGTGTAATTTCTCCACATCTACCATTCTCAAAAAAGTTCTCTAATGTCAATGATTCCATGTTCTGGTCTATCATGAATCTACGTACGCTATCGACAATAGGTTCTTATGACCATAGTTACTCAAAACCTGTTTATTTTTTGTCCTTCTCGATTCATATCCTCCTCTTAGTTCTCTAAGTTGTTGTTTGGGGTCTGCCCCCTCATTCTTCTGTGTTCAACTTCCAAGTTTTTTTTCTTTTTGTCTGACTTACTCTCGTTATAAGGCTAGATGCTTCTAGCAAACTGTTGTATCGATACAACCCATGCTTTTGTCTATGTTTATGCTTTTCGATGCTCAATAAATCTTTATTGAAAAAAAAAAATATATGAAATGTTGGGGTAACATACACTTTCACCACTTGCTCTCTGGAAGATTTACCCCCCTTCATGACAAGCCCATTTTTTGTGATGCGGCACTGCATTATTTTGACTGACAATTGCGCGGTCATTCAACGCTGTATGTAAATGAAATTTATGTAATTTTTTTCCCCATAAATAGAGCTTTCTTTTGGTGGTATTTGATCATCTCTTTTGCGCTATAAACAAAAAAAGCCAAGAATTTTGAAAAAAAAACCCCTAATATGTTTGACTTTTTGCTATAAAAAATATCCAATAAAAAAAAAATTCCCTATCTGGAAATGCAAAACCAGTCATATATATATTATTATAATAAAGGATTTATATAGCACCAACAGGTTACTCTGTGCTTTACGACATGAAGGGTCCGGGGAGACCAGATATCGCGAATGCAGGGTCCGGGGAGACCAGATATCGCAAATGCAGGGTCCTGGGAGACCAGATATCGCGAATGCAGGGTCCTGGGAGACCAGATATCGCGAATGCAGGGTCCGGGGAGACCAGGTATAGTGAATGCAGGGTCCGGGGAGACCAGATATAGTGAATGCAGGGTCCGGGGAGACCAGGTATAGTGAATGCAGGGTCCGGGGAGATCAGGTATAGTGAATGCAGGGTCCGGGAAGACCAGATATAATGAATGCAGGGTCCGGGGAGACCAGATATAATGAATGCAGGGTCCGGGGAGACCAGATATAGTGAATGCAGGGTTCCGGGGAGACCAGATATAATGAATGCAGGGTCCGGAGAGACCAGATATAGTGATTGCAGGGTTCGGGGAGACCGGATATAGTGAATGCAGGGTCTGTGGAGACCACTTATAGTGAATGCAGGGTCCGGGGAGACCCCATATAGTGAATGCAGGGTCCGGAGAGACCAGATATAGTGAATGCAGGGTCCGGGGAGACCAGATATAGTGAATGCAGGGTCCGGGGAGACCAGATATAGTGAATGCAGGGTCCGGAGAGACCAGATATAGTGATTGCAGGGTTCGGGGAGACCGGATATAGTGAATGCAGGGTCTGTGGAGACCACTTATAGTGAATGCAGGGTCCGGGGAGACCCCATATAGTGAATGTGTGGTCCCGGGTTTAGTAACACTTTAAGCACATTGTAAACAAAGTAATTCAGTGTAGCTTAGGGTGTGGTTGCCATCATCTTTATTTCTATAATTACAAAAAATTATATCATACATTGGATGGGATATTTAAGGCAACCTTAAATTGTACAAGAGAAAACACTTTAAAAAAAAAAAAAGAAAAAAAAATCAACATTTTATTATTAATACCCGTGCAGTTAACCAAGCTTAAAAAAAACATATTGTGAACCTTCACCGGTTGTGCTCTCACTCTAAAGTGAGGTCATAAAAACCTGTGTCCCTTTATTTTCGACTTAGTGATAAATGGATGGGATTATCCCTCTTTCCCTGGGATGGATGGATGTTCCCTTTTCCCAGTAGGGTGCCCCCTCGCTTCCTTATGGATTTCCCTGGAGCTGAATGGATGAACAAGAGTGTCCCTCTTCCCACTAGGGGGTCTCCTTGCTTCCTTAGGGATTTTTCTCCATAGGTGTATTGGCTATGAAATGTAATAAAAGATACAGTGCCTTATCCTCTTTAAAAATGTATTCAAATAAAGTAGTGCACTCACATGTATTACAAGTTAAAACCACATTAAAAGTTAAAATTTGAATCCACAGTAAGGTTTTCCAATATTGCTGAATACTTGCTGTATGTTGCTTTAAGTGTTGTGACGTCAGAGCTCCTCCCCTACGCGTTACGTCACCGGGTCATGTGACTTCATCAGGGGAAAACCTTTGGAAAACCTTACTGTGGATTCACATTTTAACTTTTAATGCGGTTTTAACTTTTAATACATGTGTGTGCACTACTTTGTTTGAATAAATTAACTTTTAAAGAGGATAAGGCAGTATATCTTTTATTACATTTCATGGCCAATACACCTATGGAGAAAAATCCCTAAAGAAGCAAGGAGGCCCCCTAGTGGGTAGAGGGATACTCCCATCCATCCATTTGGTTCCAGGAAAATCCATAAGGAAGCGAGGGGATCCCCTGCTGGGAAAAGGGAACACTCTGTCCATCCATCCATCAACGTTTTATTATACATCCAATAGGTCATTAAAATTTGTTTTGCTTACCAGCACATACAGAATGGCCATTACATATTGCCAAATATATTGCACATCAGTTCAGACTACTCATTAGATTCCCAAATTATGATACATTCCAATATACATCCAGTGGTATCCCCCATAGCTGATTTCCATCTTGCAACCTCAAAGTTTGATTGCAGATATATACAGCCTGTAATCTAACGCATTTCAAATGTGTAACACTGAGTTTTCTTCAGGGATATGATACCACTTGATAATAGTAATTAATAATCAATTTTAGCAAACATTATCATGAAACAGTACTGAACCAAACCATATATGAGGTAGAAAACTTACATAACCACCACGGATATTCAGAGAGGTGAATTCAGAGAGAGATGAATTCCTTCCAAAAATGAGGCCATCATTTTGACGCGCAAAGACCACAGGTGCCACACCACAACCACTGCCATAATAAAGGGTACATATAGATGTCATCAAATATATAATAGATAGTATAAAGCTACAGATACAGGGGAACAGCATCAATATGAACTTACAGTATGTGGGCAGCACAGTGGCTAAATGGTTAGCACTTCCACCTGGCAGGACTAAGGTCGTTGGTTCAAATCCCAACCACGGCACCACCTGCCTAAAGCTTGCATGTTCTCCCTGTGTGGGTTTCCTCCAGTTTCCTCCCACACTCCAAAGACATGCTGGTAGGCTAATTGGCTCCTGTCTAAATTGGCCCTAGTAAGTGTATGTATGAATGTGAGTTAGGGACCTTAGATTGTACACCCCTTGAGGGTTAGGGACTGATGTGAATCTACAATATATATGTAAAGCTCTGCGTAAATTGATGGCGCTATATAAGTACCTGAAATAAATAAATGTGTAAATTAAAAAGGATAAATCTCATAACTACACATAATCTTGAGAGATAGAGATGATAGAGATGATAGAGATGATAGAGATAATAGAGATGATAGAGATGATATAGAGAGAGAGAGAGAGAGAGATGATAGAGAGAGAGAGAGAGAGAGAGAGAGAGAGAGAGAGAGAGAATGATCATATCAATGTATGCAACCCTTTGTTGATTGTTCATGGGGGCCTCTCTTTGAATATCCATAGTGGTTATGTAAGTGTTCTAAAATTGATTATTAATAGCAGAGCATTACAAAAGAAAGCAGTGTACTTACAGTGAAACATCCTCATAGTAAAACGGCACACAGTTAACCCTTTGATCACCCCAGATGTTAACCCCTTCCTGCCCAGTGTCATAAGTACAGTGTCAGTGCTTTTTATTAGCACTGATCACTGTGTTGGTGTCACTGACATCCCTAGTGACACCAAGTCAGTTCCTCCAAGTGTCAGAATGCCCGCCGCAGTCCCGCAGTGTCACAGTCCCGCTATAAGTTTCTGATTGTTGCCATTACTAGTAAAAAAAAAAAATCCCAGTATATATACCACCATTTGTAAACGCTATAACTTTCACCTAAATCAATTAATTTACATGTAAAAAAGGTTTATACTTACTTGCTCTGTGCACTGGTATTCAACAGAGCGGCCCTGAGCCTCCTCTTCTGGGGTCAGCCACCTGCTCCTCCTCTTCTGTGTTTGTCCCATAGTATGTCACTTGCTATGCAGGCTCACTACCAAGCTGGCCTGTGTGCATCCATAGACACACACAGCACAGGATCGATACAGGATTCAGGTAAGTATTTAGGGAAGGTGGAAATCAAACAGATAACTTTTTTTACTTTAATGCAGGTAATGCATTCAGGTAATATGACTCTAAGGTTCCCAATTTTTGGACAATGGGAAACTGAACAGGTGCGCTTTTGTGTGCTTGTGGGGGGAAATGAGGTTGGGGGCTGAAAAATGGTGCTAAAATTACATTTATGATTTAAAGCAGGGGTCTCCAAGCTACATCTCGCAGGCCACATGCAGTCTATTATAAGATTTTACCCGACCCGCAGCAAAATATCCCATATCTGAAAGGGGGCTCTGATGTTATAGGGGGAAGTCTGATGTGATGGGGGCAATAATGTGGAAGATTGACTTTGATGGGAAGCATCTCATGTGAAAGGGGGGCTCTGATGTGATGGGGGCACTCATTTGAAAGGGGAGACTCTGTTGAAAAAGGGGAGACTCTGATGTGGGAAGGGGGACTCTGATGTGAAAGAGGAGAATCTGATGTTACATAGTTACATAGTTAGTCTGGTTGAAAAAAAGACAAAAGTCCATCCAGTTCAACCATTGATTGGTGGAAGGGGAGACTGATGTGCAAAGGGAGACGTTGCTGTGAAGAGAGGTTCTGATGTGAAGGAGAGGTGCTGATGTGAAGAGGGGACTCTGAGGTGGAAGAGGAGACTCTGATGTAAAGGGGGACTCTGATGTAGAAGAGAAGACTCTGATGTGGAAGGGGAGACTTTGATGTGAAGGGGGGCACTGAAATGAAGGTGAGACATTGATGCAAAGGAGAGACTCTGATGAGAATGGGAACACTCTGATGTGAAAGGGAACTCTAATGTGGAAGAGGAGACTCTGATGTGCAAGGGGAGACTCTGATGTGCAAGGGGGGCTCTGAAGTGAAGGCGAGACGTTGATGTGAAGGAGAGACTCTGATGAGGAAGGGAACACTGTGATGTGAAAGGGGACTCAAATGTGAAGTAGAAGACTCTGATGTGGAAGGGGGAGTCTGATGTGAAAAGGGGCTTATGTGGAAAGGGGGACTCTTCTGTGGAAGAGGATACTCCTATGTGGAAGGGGGGCTCTGATGTGAAGGGGAGACTCTGGTGAGGAAAGGGAGGCTTTAATGTGAAGGGGGGGGGGAGGCTCTGATGTGAAAGGGGACTCTGATGTGGGACTGGAGACTCTTATGTGAAGGGGGGGCCCTGATGTGGAGAAGGACACTGATGGGGAGGGGAACTCTGATGCGGAAGGGGGACTCTGATATGGAAAGGGAGTCCCTGATGTGGAAGGGAAGACTCTGATATGAAAGGGGACACGGATTTGAAGAGGGGATTCTGTTGTGGAGTGGGAGGGGCTTATGATGTTTTATCTAAATGAACTAAAGGCATTTGTTTTAGTTTTGGTGGGTTTTTTTTTTTTTTTTTTTACACAACACTGCAAAAGAAATTCTTATAGGAACAGGAAAAAAAATGCTGAAAATTGGCAAAAATTGTATGCAATGAACTCCTATAGAGGCTCCTTATCAGGGATTTGGAAACTCGGGGTCCGGGGTCACTAGGGGGCCCTATGAGATGCCCCTGGTACCTTTTTCATAGGCTCTTTTGAGTTTGGGCAAGGACACAGGGGCCCCATGATCCCCTATTGCTGGGGGGCCCCATGAGTTGTCGGTCCGCCCCTGCTCCTTATATACAGTATATATGAAAGTAAGAACCTTGCACAGAAATACGGTTTATAACATGGAATGTGAAGGCTGTTTGCACCAATTTCATATGTAAGAATAATCAATCCAAGCAAAAAAACCCCAAAAAAACAAAAACACAAATCCTCTGTCGTTAACACACTACTAGAAGCAGACAATTCCCGGCACACGTTGTATAATCAGCCGTATAGAACACAAATGACTTTAACAACACCATAAACACAAGGAAATGAATCTGCTATAAATAGCTTTTCATGTCAGCTGGTGTTAATTTTGATTACAAACGGTAATTACATACATTTTAATTGCATAACAACACTACTCAAGCATGTAATTTTTTTAAATGTATTAAAAAAAAAAAAAACACAGACGAGTGAAATGGAATGCATAATGGTTCTGTACATTTTTAATTATTTCTATGAATAGGACTAAAAAAAAAAAAAAAAAAAAAAAGAAAATGAACAAAATATTTTACATTTTTTTTTAGTTCATTTACTATTTAATAAATTCTATTCTTTTATCCACAGTGGCTTAACTTATAGCACTTGGAATCTCAGGCAGGACACTCCCTGCATGGAGTTTGCATGTTCACATGGGTTTCCTCTTACACTCAAAACACATGCTGGTAGATAATTGGCTGCTATCTAAATTAGCTCTAGTACTGTAGGTGTACATTGGGGAGGGTTAAGGATTGTAGAAAAATTCATCAAGAAAAATCTATAGAAATTCCCTTTCAAGAGTATCTGATAGTGTGCCCAGAGAGCATAGAAGAGTCGGATACAACAGAATAGATATAAACATACACATTCTTAAATCCAATCAGTAGAGGAATCTCTAGTCTCATTTTCAAGTTTTCCTGTATATTCTAAATACCAGTTGTTTACAGGGCACAATAGCTCAAGTTGAGCATACATTTAGTGCTCAAGAGTAATAATTGCAGTTAAAATGCCAGAGAATAGGTTGGAACGTCTGTTACTTTTGGTTACCTTTAAAGTGTTACAGAACCCCGGACCCTGCATTCACTATATCTGCTCTCCCTGGACCCTGCATTCACTATATCTGGTCTCCCCGGACCCTGCATTCACTATATCTGCTCTCCCTGGACCCTGCATTCACTATACCTGGTCTCCCCTCACCCTGCATTCACTATATCTGGTCTCCCCGGACCCTGCATTCACTATATCTGGTCTCCCCATACCCTGCATTCACTATATCTGCTCTCCCTGGACCCTGCATTCACTATATCTGGTCTCCCCTCACCCTGCATTCACTATATCTGGTCTCCCCGGACCCTGCATTCACTATATCTGGTCTCCCCGTACCCTGCATTCACTATATCTGCTCTCCCCGGACCCTGCATTCACTATATCTGGTCTCCCCGGACCCTGCATTCACTATATCTGGTCTCCCCGTACCCTGCATTCACTATATCTCCTCTCCCTGGACCCTGCATTCACTATATCTGGTCTCCCCGGACCCTGCATTCACTATATCTGGTCTCCCCGTACCCTGCATTCACTATATCTGCTCTCCCTGGACCCTGCATTCACTATGTCCGGTGTCCCCGGATCATGCATTCACTATATCCGGTCTCCCCAGACCCTGCATTCATTATATCTGGTCTCCCCGGACCCTGCATTCATTATATCTGGTCTCCCCGGACCCTGCATTGACTATATCTGGTCTCCTAGGACCCTGCATTCACTATATCCGGTCTCCCCAAACCCTGCATTCACTATATCCGGTGTCCCTGGACCCTGCATTCACTATATCCGGTGTCCCCGGACCCTGCATTCGCTATATCCGGTGTCCCCGGACCCTGCATTTGCTATATCCGGTGCCCCCGGACCCTGCAGTCGCTATATCCGGTGTCCCCGGACCCTGCATTCGCTATATCTGGTCTCCCAGGACCCTGCATTCGCTATATTCGGTGTCCCCGGACCCTGCATTCACTATATCCGGTGTCCCCGTACCCTGCATTCGCTATATCCGGTGTCCCTGGACCCTGCATTCACTATATCCGGTGTCCCCGTACCCTGCATTCACTATATCCGGTGTCCCTGGACCCTGCATTCACTATATCCGGTCTCCCCGGACCCTGCATTCACTATATCTGGTCTCCCACAGTACACACAACATGGAAGTGCAATTATTTTAGTAAATATAAAACTGCTTTTTCTCATCAGCAGTTAGAGCAGTCTTGTGACTTCTATCAATGTCCAGCAGAGCACTGGTTATAGCTTATAGAAGGAGTTTTCTTTCTGCTCTAGGAGGATGCAGGACCCCTGACCTCTGTCTGAAGAGAACTGATTGGTCGTGTGCTGATCACATGCACTCTTCCAAGAAAAAAAAAACCTCTCTAGCTATACACAATTGGGCTCCGCCCAATTGTTTACATCTGATGGGCAAAGGTCAGATTTTTTTTTTTAATTGTAGGCCTGTAATTTTTAGGAATAACTCACTGAAATCTGTCCGAACAAGAGTCTAGTAAACATCCCGGGTAAGTTAAAATTTGAAACACGAAATCATAAATTATAATTTAATAAATCATAAAAAATAATATAATAATAAAATTTAATTCAATAATAAAATCAAACCAAAAACACTGAAATTTGAAATAGAGCGCCAAGTTCGCACATCGCTGAGCAAAGTCACAGAATCGTTTTCAGTGTCTGATGAGGAATTTCCCCCATGAATCATTATCACTCAATTCTGCAAGTGGTTCTGATTTACTATCGCTGTTCTCTAGCCGGTCTAAAACCGCTTTTGACCTAAAGGGACGCTTTTTGGACGCCATGGACACTTCTCAGTTTCCAGGCAGAAAGAACAGTAAAAATGCAGGCAGGGCGCCGGACAAAGCACTCGGGACAAAATGTATGTGAAATGGTTTGATACAGGAATGTTTTACTATGTGATTTTAGTGAAATGTCACTTTGTCATTTTCAAATTTCCCACCAGTTCCGTCCCGACGCTCGCAGGCGACGGAACCCAGATGACAGATGCCGGCATCAGCTGAATTACACTGCTGGGGACACTGCAGGAGGGACATCGCGGGAGCGCAGGACAAGGTAAGTGACCGAGGGATCCCGGAGCAGCGCCACATGGTAAGCCCAAGTGTAGCTCGGGGTTAACGCTTGTGGTACTGAAACTTTACCCCGAGCTACACTTGGGAATACCGCCAGGGAGGCTACTAAAGCCTACATGACATTGACCATTACTGTCTATGACTTTGAAATACACTACAGCTGCTATAGCCACAGTAGAAGCATCAGAAAAGACACTTTTCTTCACACTGTAGATGTTACTGACACTGGCAAATCGAGTCTCGGAATACTGAGATCTTCAAGATGAATCAAGTCTTCTGCCCATGTTCTCCACTGATTTTCTCTTTCTGGTGAGAGTGGGGAGTCCCAGTCACATTGATCTATTGAGAGCTCCCCAACTAAGGCTCTGCCATGCATGGTGATCTGCGCTGCAAACCCGAGTGGGTCGTAAAGACTGTTTACTGTGGCTAGAATACCTATCCATGTGTATGGCTTCACCTCTCGGGAGACTTGAAAAGGTAAAACTCTTGGTCTGGAGATCCCAGCTTACTCCTAAACTTCGAAGGGGCAGAGGATCGACACCTAGAACAAGGTCTTTCAACTTTTTAGCATCTGCAGGAAATGTTTCCTTTACTTAGCGTCTATTAGACATCACCTTGTGTAGCTTAGGATTAGATCCTGCAAGCATCTCACTTGCTCTCTGCAGGAGACTGACCGCTTCAGCTTCAGTAGGCACCAAGGCGGACTGACAACTCATGGGGCCCCCGGGCAATAGGAAATCATAGGGGCCCCTGTGTCCATGCCCACACTCAAACCACACCCACAAAAGCCTATGAAAAGGTACCAGGGGCATCTAATGAGGCCCCCTACTGCCCTGAGTGCCTAAATGGTCAGTCCACCCCTGGTGGGAGAAGAAGAAGGAGAAGGAGAAGGAGGAGGAGGAGGAGGGGGAGGGGGAGGAGAAGAAGAAGAAGAACTGTTTTACATCTTCTCCATTCTTACTCACTTCCCGCTTAGCTATTTGTCTTAGACCGTAAATGGCTATGGAAGATGGACTATTTCCAAATACTTATACAGTATAATCATCCTGAACTCTGTAATTCCTTTGTTGAGGTCATTATCTTGAAACCAAAAGGAACCTCAAGTAATTGCGGTGATCTTCTCTAATCAAGAAACAGTAAAACATTTGCTGCACATCAGTAGTAACTGCAATTTGCTCTTTGCAGCAACGTATGAGGACACCTAGCAGCGTATTATTCAAGTCAGGACCGCTAAGAAGTACATCATTCAATGAGATGCCGACATACTGAGCCCTAGATTTTGAGGGTGATAGACGCTAAAGATTGGTAGATACCAACCCTCTTCACCCGATTTCAGGCAGATTCTGCTTGGTCATGGTCAAAGATCTTTTGCATAAAGTTAACAAAACTTTTTCATTTCAGGTTTTTGTGCAAAAGGGGTACTGTTGAATAAGGAGTCTTTTCTGTGCTTGTTCCCGGTTTGCTAGTCTAGGGTGTGGTGAGCAAAATGGTAGGGGTGCTAACTAGTGGTTTGCTCCATCCGCAAACATCTCCTGTCAACTACATCAAGGAACATATGAATTTCAATGGACGTAGCAGTTCTAGTGAACATGTTGTCACCTCAACTGTCTACACTATGAGCTGTGGTCCCTGAATGGCATAAGGGCTGTAGTTCGCAAAGCATCAATGGTCACCTTTACTCGCATATAGCTGGTGAATGGGCTGAATAGAGAAAAGCGCCCATTAGGCAGCACGTTTGTCTTAAATGAGTTCACGTCTACTGGTGTGTGAGCCCCACCTAAGCATACTTCTCCAACTATGACCCAAAATAAATCTAAACGTTGTGCATAAGGAGCAGTATGGTGTCTGTTAATCTGTTCACGCACCTTGTGCACCCTGAGAATGTCTCTCCCTAGCAAGAGGAGATTTTGGGCATTAGGACCAATTGCAGGAATCTTATCTGTTAAGGATTTCAAATGAAGGAAATACTGTGTGATCTCATGGCTTGGTTGTTCTGACCTGTCATCGGGCATCATGTCACCTGTAATGAGAGTGGGAAGTTTTATGTGTTTTCCCATCAATGAACTGAACAGTGAAGCTAGATGACCTACGCTCTGTTTTTACCATAGTACCTGAGCATGTTTTTAGTGTGTAAGAAAACGTTTCACCACTAATGTTAAACCAATTAAAGAACTCCAACTTGGCTAATGAGCAATCACTTTGATCATCTAACATTGCATATATTTTTACATAACAGTCAAGTTTGGTAGTGGGGTAGTCACTAAATAAATCTTGGAACATGATCTGGGCCTCGTCCCTTCTGCATATACCGCCACACACTTGGATATAACAGTCGATGTGGTAGGTTCATCTTCTCACCACCTTGGTCTTTGTTGGTTACTGGAGTCTCTTTTGCCCAAGAGGCTTTAACTGGATGCAGTGGTGAGGTATATTGGTCACTATTGCACTCTCTGCATCTTATATTGACCCTGCAGTCTTTATCAGTGTGTTTGATGGATGTTCAACATCTGAAGCAGATAGCATTTTCCTTCAGGACAGTGGGTGTGGGTTTATATGGATTCAACATGAACTGTCTGGGTCCATAGACTTCTTTTCAGAGCTGTTAAGATGTAAAGCTGTATTAGTGGCTGACACCTCTGTCATTCTGACTGACATTGATGGTGCTTTGCCATGCTTTGCTCCTATCTTCTGTGTTTGCTGACATCTGGTTACTACACGTCGAAAATATGAAGCTTGGGTCATTTCTAATCTTTGCTTGGTTGACGATAAACTTGGTAAAGAATCTGAATGATGGGAAGGAGACATGATGATCTTCCTTGTACTTAGAGCCTTGAGAAATCCACTTATCTTGCAGACTGTATGGGAGCTTTTCAATTATTGGCTTAATCCCATGTGCTGTGTCTAGTTATCCCAATCCTGGTAAGTGGCCTTCGGTCTTGGCTGCAATGACCTCCAACAATATGTCACTAAGTTCTCTTAACTTTAGGTTGCCTTTGTTATAGAATTTAGGGAAGTCTTCTAGTTTCTTCAACAGAGTACTCTCACTAGCTTCAGGGCTGCCATAACAGTCCACTAATTTGTGCCATACCATTTTAACTCCAGCAGCAGGATCATGAATGTGTACAGACCTTATTCTCTTGGCCTGTTGAGATGACTCTGATCTGAGCCACTTTGTTAGCAGATTTAGCTCCTCTCTAACCACAAGAGTGAAGGTGCCTTGGACAGATGTCTTCCATGCCCAATAGTTCTCAGGGTGATCATCAAATGTTAGTAGCCGGTGTTCACTAATTCTCTCTGAATTAGGTGCTTTGTTAGATCAGTTGTTCCTGAAGATCCAAATGGGCCATTTCCGAAGGAGGATCCATGAGAACCCATGTTGAGTGATGGATGCTGAAGGTTAACATTGTCTTTGTTTTCTTGAACATGTACCCTTAGTGCTGGGACAGCTTCAGAATTAATGTGGAAAGTAGGGGACAGTACAGGCATATACCTGTCGATGGCTGTCGGTATGTCAAGCCAGGAAACTGTGGGAATCTGTTGAAGATAGGCTTGATAGAAGCATACGCCATCGTACCTTGGTCTGGAGCATGGTTCTGTACATATTGCTGAGTCTTTGCACTGAATCATGAGTTGCTTTTTCCTCAAGATCTTGGAGCGGATCCCCTTCCAAACCATTCGCAGTTTCATACACCATGGATTCTGCTGATGCCACCCTTTGAGTCTACAACATGTGCATGCTAGCTTCTAGCTCTGCTTTAAGGAGTTGGCTTCCTGTCTCAAGTAGTTGGCTTCTAACTCAGTTTTGTTCCTCATCAAGTTAGCTTCTTTTTGAGTGCAAAAGGCTGCTGCATGCCCTGCCTCTGCCTTTCCTCTTGCTCTGAGGCCTGCAGAACTGACTGATGATCTGCTGGATTCCACTGAATCTGGAGCCAAACATGTGAGACCTGGTCTCTGAAGTTTGATGCAGAATGTCCATACTCCACTTTAATTCATACATCATGGATCCAGGTAGGAGTACAGACCCAAATACAGTTTTTGTGTGGATTCTCTCACTTTGAACTTAAGCTCCTTATCTTCGACTTTATATGTACGCCTTTTTTTTTTTTTTTACTGTGAAGCTTCTCTAACTTCATCTGTATACAGATGCCTTTTTACTATGCTGTCCTTCTAGCAGTTAGTCGACAGCTAGCTAACAAGACAGAAGCAGCTTTGTGTTTTATTCTTAAACTGAATTTACCTCTGTGAATAGTTCTGTAAAACTGCAATACAACCACATAAACTGAAATTACAATATGTTTGAATGCATGAAATGTGTTCTTTGTATGCATTTGTGACAGACGTGTAAACGGCTACTTGCAAATCACATTGAATAAATTTCAGTGGAAACTAGCTATGTACTGTATGTAACTTTAATAAACACAATGGAAGAACTTACAGGCATTTGTGTATCAAAGGGAGAAAGGAGGTCTTCACCGATGTTCTTCTAAAAGCTGAATGGCTGCAATGGTTTATAGGAAATTTTTCACAAACACTTCCTGGTATTTATTGATAAGGGTGCAAATCTAAAAACAGGTCCAGTTGCACTGAATGCCCAATAGATGGCTCCCTAATTACCACAATGATGGTATACGATATACAGAACAATGATACTTGAAAATCTAACCTCCATACTTAACGATACTCATGCGAACTATTTGAAGACTTGGGATCCATGGCTGGACTACAACAGTCATTTGCAGATAGACATCGCTCTGCTCTCGCTATAGCTGATTGCTTGGAGCCAGGTGGACAGAGTCAAAGGACTTCCAACACCCAGCCCTTTCCCTCCTTCCCCTTTTCTTTCTTTGTCTTCTCCTGCACTCTTTTACCAACAAATGGATCACCAGAACTAGTGTCCCCAATAGAGGATTTCCACTTTATTCCTGTCAACCCAAGATTTGGAATCTCCCTAATGGGGACACAGGCAACAGAAAAAAGTTTAGATTCAGGGCTCATATTTAATTACGTATTTTCAAATATTATCAAACATTTTTTTTAGGTCCCTTTCTGCTTATTCCTTACAAAGTTTAATATAATAAACCATGAAATGTGTTTTCACGTTTCTAATTCAGTTCAACAATCATTGGGGATAAGCACAAAAATGAGTCTTTCCAATCCCTGGGGTGCCGATGAATGATTGCTGGTATGTGCTGTATTGTAGCGAAGGCCATATGAACCTGGTGGGACCAAGGTGCACCCCTGCTGACCAAGTAATGATGGGTAGGTACAAATCATAGGCTAACCTGCTTACTCATTACAACCCAATAAGCTCTGCTTACATGGCGAACCCTTTTCATATTTTCCAATGTTCACTCTAATCAGACCTAATCTATTACAATGCTTGATGACTTTTCCTGGAAATTTCTCGCTCTACTTCACTGACTCCTTGATGATTTATAAGGGAAACTCTCCGCAGTATACGCTGCTTGTTGCAAGATTGACATATCTATTATTAAGCTGCTCTGTAGTCACGTCTCATTTATACCTTTTCATCAGATTTCCATTTACCTGTTAACTCTGTCAGTGCTAAGTTCACAGTAAAAGCATAAAAGACCATTTTAAAGGTGCAACACCTGACCTACCATGACATATAACATGGTGATGTAACAGGGTGTTAGTCACCCTCCCCACCACCACAGTTATGTTTGAGTCAGGAGTGGTGACTAGGCTTTGGGAAAAGTCTTAGATTGTTGATTGGGGAGATCAACTAGCAGAGCAGCTCCTGATAATAAGTTAAAACAATCAGTGAGTGAATGATCCACATGTAAAACTGCAAATAGGTGCATAGAATTCGGTCATGTATGTAAACACCGATAGCACCACACATGTTAGGTAATGACTCAAAATGTTGGAGTGAAAGAAATAAATCTAGGGCAATCATTTATGGTTAATTCTAAACTGGTAACCTGCAAATTCTTTTAAAGCATTGCCCATGGACAACTACCATAGTCTTTAGCCATTTCAAAGGCATGCACAATTTTAATGTTTGACATGTTTGGCATCTATTACATGATACAACCCCATTTATTTCCAGAGTGCTGATCGAATGCCACCAAAAAAAAAAAAAAACTATTTGTGTGAAAAAAAAAAAAATTATGATTTGGCAATTGCCATTTAAAAGTAGCACAGTGCCAAATAGCAAAAAAAAAAATGCCCTGGTCATGAAGGGAGTAAAATCTTCCAAAGCTCAAGTGTATATAAACCCCATTTTATTTGCCCATACATTGGGTATATTGTGTTTATGTGCACTAAAATTAATTATAATTCATATTGTCTATTTTTCCTGACAATATAGATTTGATAAACATTTATGCAAATACTGTGTGACGTAAAAAAATTGCAACTGCCCCCAGTTGTTTGGATTTTTAAGAAATGATCTAGCAAAAATAATTTACATTTTATATGTGTGAACAATTTAAAAAAATTGCCCTGGACTGTAAGAGGGTAAATTCCAATAGAAACTTGCCTGCATGGGGTTTGTATGATTTTCTCTTCAGAACATTCTAAGATGGGTCCCAAGCTAAAGGTATCCATACCGCTAGGGGGTATGGAAACCAAGTGATGGGGAAGCTAGATTTCAACTTTAAATGGAGAGGTGCTTCTCAGGACAAATATTTCCCGAGTCAAATGTCCAATGCCTTGTTGCTGGAAATCAGAGACAGCTGGACTCTATGCATCATCTCATGGCCTTGGGTCCTTTTTGTACGTACAATGTTGAGGAAATAACTTTTAAAAATGGTCAAATGATCTTTCAGCCTTCTTGAGTTTTTCCCAGAATACCTGTAAATAGGCCATTGTACATGCTATGAGAACCAGAATGAAAACATGAATAACAAGTGTGAGGATGGAAACGGGCAGCACTGTAGCGCCGTGTCCTATTTTCAGATTGCACAATGCACAAAAATGAAATTCTGGAACTGAAACATCTGATGCAGCCGATAAGACATTTTCACCTCTCCACTTACATTAAAACTGTGAAGAGCTGCGAAAGAAGGAGGAAATTTCTGAGACCGCGAGATAGACGATAAAGAACATTACATTCTATAGCAATGATGTTCAGTGCAAGCCCCCGATAGTATTAAATTGCCTCTGAAGCCAGTCACCCAACATGAGAGAGGATAGAAAATGATTGTAGATGGGGCATTCTGAATTTTATGGAATTGGCTATTGGTTTTTGTTATACAGTACATAGTGTAGTGTATTAGAGACAAGAGATTGCACAAGAGTTTGCCATTGAAATACGGAACCATTGGCAGAACAATACATATGTAAAAGGAACATTTCAAAAGATGGCTATTGATTCACCAACGGAAAAGAAAGCATGGTTAACATTAAAGCAGAAGTCCAAGAACTATCTTCTTTTCATACATCCTCGCTTTGGAGAGATTTCCTCCCATTTCTTGTTGATTCTACAAGACTGGAAAAAAATGGAAATCTCTATATGGAACATGGACTACAAAACAAAAAAAAAAAAGGCACAAAAGGGGGTTTTCTATTACTAGGACAAGAAATAAATGGAAATCTCCCCAGGCATAGGCTACAATACAAAAAAGCCTGAAATAGGCTTTGCATTACTAGGACAGGAAATAAGTGGAAATCTCCTCAATGGGACATGGACCATGAAACAAAAAGCTTAAAATAGGGGTTTTCCATTACTAGAACAGTAAGTAAATGGAAAACTCTATGGGACATGAACCACAAAACTAAAAAGCCTGAAAGGGATTTCCCATTACTATGACTTTAAGTCTGTGGAAATCTCCCCAATAGGACATGGACCATGAAACAAAAAAAAAAAAAAAACTTGAAAGGGGTATTCCATTACTAGGATAGTAAATAAATGGAAATCTCCCCAAAGGGATATCATAAATCTCTCCTTAAACACCTTCTAAATGCAGCAAATGCAGATAAATCAGAGGAACATAAGACCCGGTGGTTTTATTGAGACCTCTTTTGCTTCTCAGACGAATACCTCCAATATACCTAATATTTGCTCTTCATGTTTGAACCAAGGGCTGTATAGGATGGCGAGGTTACCTGCTCCCTGATGACTTGGTTTTTCCTCGAACCCTCCCCCCCCCCTTTTTTTGTCTTCTTTCCTCTCTCTTCCTTTCTCCTTCCTCTTCTTTATTAGAATGTAAAAAGAAAAAATCTGGTATGCTCATTCCCTAAAACCTAGTTTTGCAGTGGACTTCCCCCCTTTCCTGACCACCTAGTTTTGACTCTGCAGACACTGTGTGTGGGGGTGGGGGGCATGAACGGTGTTCTCTCTATGTACAGCTGGCTCAGTATTTACTTTTTGGATGTACCACTGTTGTTCTGTTTATCTTCTATGGTTGGTGAAGCCACCCTTTCATGGCATTTCATTGTTACTGTTGCATACTACTAAATAAAAATTAAAAAAAAAAAAAAAAAAAAGAAAGACACCCCCTGATTGAATGAGGTGGAGATTGAGATGTCATCTGTTCCTTCTCTCCAGCTCGTCCAATCAGAGAACCCTTTGTATTTAATGAAAAAAAAAATATAAGGCGTTCTCTAAATGGCAGTGGTGCTGAGCGGGCAACCTCCTGTGTTCAGTGTGAAGAGGGCCGCTGGAGTGTCACCCATTAGATCACAACTATCACTTTATGTGGTGCAGACAACTACAGTGACTTTTAGCACCCCCAGCATCCCTCCAGATATCAGCTATGGATACTTTGTTCGAGCCAAGCTGGACTAATACTGTAAGTGTTCAAAAAATATAGTAATTCCTGTGGTACAGCCTTCAATTATAACAAAAGCAAATTGTTGTTTTGTTAATAGAGTATGAAATGGTAAAACCTCCTTTAGTCTTTTGGTTTTGTGGTCTTTGACACATTGGGGAAATGCCCCTGTACTTCCTGTCCTGTAGACACAACAAATAAGGGGAGGAAATCTCTCCAAAGTGAAGAAACATCCTCTCTTAGACAGTTGTCACCAGAATAAGTGTCACCATTAGAAACTTTTCCATGTTCTGGGGACATCCTAAAATTTGGATTTTCCCTAAATTCAGTCTTAGTGACATTTTGTTAAGCACTGCACAGACTGTTTGCGCTATATAAATCCTGTATAATAATAATTGCCAGCAGGACAAATAGTGGGAACACAGACAGCAACAGAAAACCAACAGAGCAGCCATTCTCAACCAGGGTTCCATGGAACCCTAATGTTCCTTCAGAGGTTCCTGGAGTAATGGCTGTATGACCTCTAATTTAATGGTGGCTGCAGAGGAGTGAGGTCAACGACACTCGACACAGCCAGCTGTATTCAGACCACAACTAAAGTGTCTTGTTTGTGTTGAGGACCATGCTGTACTGATTGGATCAGTCACTGGTCGTAGGTGTGTGGGTGGGTAGGGAGATGTCCCTCCAGTCGGTTGTGCCCAATGGTGGATACTGGCAGTAAACCCTCTTGGGGTTTGGGCTCCTGGCTTTTTTGTTACGGCCTTAAGGTCGTTTTCACACATAGACTTGGAATAATAGGAAACAAGGAGCACCCAATGTCCAAAAGAATGCACTTTTGCTGGTAGATTAAGGGGCATTTATTGAGAATAATGACAAGTACATCAAGCCAATGCATTTCGGAAGGAAAGACTCTCCCTTCTTCAGGGATGTTCCTGCACTCTATTAAATGGGAAAGATTCTCACAACGGTTAAATATTTTCCAGGTTTTGGAGGAAAAACTGACAGAGTGACCGCTGTCATTTCAGGGGCAGCAATCCTTCTTTCCTATCATTCTACAACTAAAGTGTGGCATTCTTCTCTCTAGCCACTGTTGTAAGGTGAATATTTCCCACTGACTATTAATGAACTGGTTCCTTCAGAGGTTCCTGGAGCAATGGCTGATTGACCTATGATTTCATGGTGGTTGCATACTACTGGGGTCAACACCACTTGGCAGAGCCAGCTGTATT
Source organism: Staurois parvus (assembly GCF_062004578.1). NCBI lineage: Eukaryota > Metazoa > Chordata > Amphibia > Anura > Ranidae > Staurois > Staurois parvus. The sequence continues at coordinate 888,868 of NW_028318531.1, forward strand.
CAGACCACCAATAAAGTCAGGCATCTCTAGCCACCATTGTCAGGTGGCTTTTTTCCCACTGACTACCAGTGGACTGGTTCCTTCAGAGGATGCTTGAGTGATGGCTGATTGACCTCTTATTTGATGTTGCATGCTACTGGGGTCAACGCCATTTGGCAGAGCCAGCTGGATTTGGACCATCACTAAAGTGGGGGATTCTTCCATCTAGCCACTATTGTAAGGTGAATTTTTCCTATTGACCACCAATGAATAGTATTTAGGAAGAGATTCTTGGGACCTAAAAATTGTTTCAAGGGTTCCTCTGGGGTAAAATGGTTGTGAAGAGAGGTTCCAAAACCTCTAATCACAACTGCAAAAAAGTTTGGGAATTAGATACGCTTTAAGGATAATATTATAATTTTTATTTGTTTGCTGTAACAAAACATTTTGTTGAACAACAAAAGAAAAAATATAGACAAAAGGGCACAACTGCAGCCCCCCTCCTGGCTGCCGCCTGAGGCAAGATTTTCAGCTCACGTCATGGCTTGAAGCCGTCTGGTGACAGTACAGTGAAAGTGAAATGATATTTGCAGCGATGGCTTATTTTAAGCTGTTTAGGGAACGCTGCAGCTGAAAAACGTTCCGGTATTCCTAACATTTCAAACTTTGTGAATTCATTGCTGCAAGCTCCATGTTAACCTTTCAAACCATAAATATTTCAACGCCTCTCTCCTGCATTAACCATCAGCTGTGACAAACATGTAGAGAGGCATCAAAGCCATTACATGTCACCATGTTCTGTAAATATGTCAGCTTAACAGTCTTAGTGTCAGGGTGGAGAAAAAAAAAAAAGAAAAAGAAAAAAAGTGCATTCATTTGCCTTTTCATAAGTCAAAATAAATCAAAATATTTAAATTGGAAAAAGTGATAAAAAAGGTACCTTTGAAGCTCTTTATTTAGAATTTTTGAGAGCGTTGGATGTAACAACTCTAATTATTTTTTTTAAACATTCACTTAATATAACGAGCATAATCAGAGCAGCCTAACAGCACTTAACAATATAATGTGGTATAAGTGGCTTCCTTCAGGCTTGTAAGAAAAATAGGATGAAGCCTGGATGTCAAAATGCTCCTTCAGTTTGATAAAGAAAGTAAGGTAGGGGAAGCAGAGCATGGAGCTCTTTTTCCTTTTGTGCCTGTTCCAAAGTACAGATATTGTTCGTTAGAAAGATCGTGTGGAATGAAAAGAATTGCAAAGGGAAGGCAGCCATTATTACTAATCAAATGGGTATGAAGAATTGAACTGGTAAACTTAACCACTTGACCACTAGAAGATTTTACCCCCTTCATGACTAGGCCATTTTTTTTGCTATTGCGCTACTGTAACTGGTAATTGCATGGTCATGCAACTCTGTACCCAAACAAAATGTATAACTTTTTTTTCCTACAAATGGAGCTTTTTGCTAGTATTTTATCTATTTATACACACACACACATATATATATATATATATATATATATATATATATATATATATATATATATATATATATACACACACACACACACACACACACACACACACACACACACACACACGCATATATACACACACGACCAAAAATTAAAAAAAAAAAAAAAAAACATTTGTTACTTTATGCCATAAAACATATGCAATAAAAAATAAAATTGAAATATCATATTTCTACAAACATTTTTACCAGAATGTATTCTGGTACATGTCTTTTGTAAAAGGTAAAAAAAAATTCCAATGATTGTATACTATTTGGTTTGTGTTAAAGTTATACTGTATCATGTAGAAACTATGGTATGTACACTGGAATTTTTATTTATTTATTGTACTAATAACGGCAGTGATCGGTGACTTATAGCGGGACTGAGACAGTGCGGCGGGCAATCTGACACTAGCTGACACTGACTGTGGGGTAGACTGACATGAATCGTGACACTAATACAGTGTACTGTACCGTAACTTGTACTGTTTGCCCTTATGTTGTAAAGCGCTGCATAAACTGTTGACTAAATCCTGTATAATAATAATAATAATAAATATTCAGTGAGAACACTACACACGGTCACTGTACTAATGACACTGGCTAGGAAGGGGTTAACATCTAGGCACGATCAAGGGGTTATCTGTGCGCCTTACAATGTGTAATATGTGTGACGTGCTGCTTTTACTAAGCAATCTTGTGATTTTTTTTCCCCTGCTTTGCAGGGAATAAAAACCAGCAAAATTGCTTGTCAGTGCAGAGAGTTCTGTGTTTACCAGTTCAGAGCTCTGTTTCATGAATCATTGAGCTGATCAGTAGGTTCAGGTGATCAAGCATTGGCTGGGATCCGCTGATCATGTACTAAATACAAGATCCAGCGCAGAGCGGCCTCCCTGCAGCAGGATATCTGCGTGGGGCGATCAGGAAGCGGTTAAAGTAGATGCCCATATTTAACCTGTTGCTGACACGTAACACGTATGTGCAGTGACAAAAGGGTGGGCTTTAACCACTTGCCCTCCAAAGAATTTACTCCCCTTCCTGACCAGGCCATTTTTTGCAATACGGCACTGCGGTACTTTAACTGACAACTGCGCAGTCATGCAACACTGCACCCAAAAGAAATTCATGTCCTTTTTTTTCCCCACAAACAGCTTTTTTTTGGTGGTATATGATCATCTGTGCATTTTTAATTTTTTGCGCTATAAACAAAAAAATACCGACAATTTTGAGAAAAAATAAATATTTTTGACTTTTTGCTATTAAAGAATTTTGATGCACACAAACACAATATAATACCCACATTTTTGGTAAAATAGAAAATATGGTGTTGCACCGAGTAAATAGATACCGAACAGGTCATGCTTTAAAATTGCACACGCTGTATACAAGAAATACCATTGATTCCTTCTCCACTTTACAAAGTAATTTTCATCTTCCCGACTCAGAACATTTTACATATTTAAGAATTGCACATGCTTTGCACAACACATCGACTCAAACTCTGATTAACATCCCTACCACGGCATATAATTTCCTAAACAAACCAAAATATCCGAGAAAAGGGATCTCTACTTTTTACACACTCAGTATCAACTCGCAATTCTCTCCACAAACGACTTCCCTTAGCAATTGGGAGAAACTCTTAGCTCAACGAATCCCACTCCATTCATGGGAGAAAACCTTTAATATTACCTCTAAAGCCTCTCGATGTAGCACCCACTGGGAATCTTTCTTAAAAATACTACACCAATGGTACCTGACTCCAGTAAAACTCTCCATGTACTACCCTCTACATTCCCCTCTTTGTTGGAGGCAATGCGGAGACATAGGATCAACTCTCCATATACTGTGGTCATGCAAATCCATTAGATCATACTGGAACAATGTTTTTCATTTCATTTCAACATTAACTGATGCTCCAATCGTTCCTAACCACGCCCTCGCTATTCTCCACATTGACATTGATCAGTTCCCTAAAGAGACCCGCACGATCATCGTTCACATACTAGCTGCGGCAAAACTTAATATCACTAGACTGTGGAACTCCACTAATCCCCCTTCTCTCACCTCACTCATATCAGATCTAAACATCCAATGTGACATGGAGAGGAGATCATCTCTAAATACCTCCACCTACCATAAGTTTCGTTTTCAGTGGGCTAGATGGCTACGGAACCCGAAATGCTCTGTAATATGCTGATTACTTACACTACTGAAACTGTCTCCTGTAACACCCAAGCGATATGCTGGTTCCGATTCCCTCCCCCCCCTGCCCCCCCCCCTCCCATACCCCATATCCCTTCCTTCCCTACTATATGCCCTACTATATGTTCTAGTTTGTTGTTATGCCTGTCTACTCTTATAACCTACCGTACTTTATGTTTGCGGCTCTTAAAGTATTAGTATGTTTGCTTTGAATGCAATATTGGAAACCATTACCCCGGCCTAATGGTGGGGTATTTATCTTGCTTGTTAACTTGTCATGTTGATTGAACCGCAAACCTATGCTATGTAAAACCGTGAAATGTTTAATAAAAATTATTTGAACATAAAATTGCACACGCTTATGGAATGGTGCCAAACTACGGTATTTAAAAAAATCTCCATAGTCAACGCTTTATAAGCCTTTATAGGTTACCAGTTTAGAGTTACAGAGGAAGTCTGGTGCTAGAATTATTGCTCTCACTCTGGCGTTCGCAGCGATAACTAACGTGTGGTGCGATAGCTGTTTACACATGTGTATGAGACCAATGCATGCATTCGCCTTTGCACGTGCGCGGGGGGGGGGGTACTTTAATTTTTTCTATTTATTTGTTTTGTGCACTGTTACACTGACAGATGTTTCTGTGCACTGTGACAGATGTTTGTGGGACACTGACAGATGTTGACATGTGGACAGGGACAAATGGTGCTTGGTGCACTGGTGTGGGATGGCTGCAGATCTGTGCAACTGATAAATAAAATCATATTATAATCTGCTACACCGATCAACTGTCACAATTTAGAGCATCCCCCACTTCCCCTCCCCCTCACTGAGCGCTCACACAACTCATCAGAGGGAAACTACAGAGATACAGTCAGGTCCATAAATATTGGGACATCGACACAATTCTAAATTTTTTGGCTCTATACCCCACCACAATGGATTTGAAATGAAACGAACAAGATTTGCTTTAACTGCAGACTGTCAGCTTTAATGTGAGGGTATTTACATCCAAATCAGGTGAACGGTGTAGGAATTACAACAGTTTGCATATGTGCCTCCCACTTATTAAGGGACCAAAAGTAATGGGACAGAATAATAATCATAAATCAAACTTTCACTTTTTAATACTTGGTTGCAAATCCTTTGCAGTCAATTACAGCCTGAAGTGTGGAACGCATAGACATCACCAGACACTGGGTTTCATCCCTGGTGATGCTCTGCCAGGCCTCTACTGCAACTGTCTTCAGTTCCTGCTTGTTCTTGGGGCATTTTCCCTTCAGTTTTGTATTCAGCAAGTGAAATGCATGCTCAATCGGATTCAGGTCAGGTGATTGACTTGGCCATTGCATAACATTCCACTTCTTTCTCTTAAAAAACTCTTTGGTTGCTTTTGCAGTATGCTTTGCGTCATTGTCCATCTGCACTGTGAAGCGGCGTCCAAAGAGTTGTGAAGCATTTGGCTGAATGTGAGCAGATAATATTCCCGAAACACTTCAGAATTCATCCGGCTGCTTTTGTCAGCAGTCACATCATCAATAAATACAAGAGAACCAGTTCCATTGGCAGCCATACATGCCCACGCCATGACACTACCACCACCATGCTTCACTGATGAGGTGGTATGCTTAGAATCATGAGCAGTTCCTTTCCTTCGCCATACTCTTTTCTTCCCATCACTCTGGTACAAGTTGATCTTGGTCTCATCTGTCCATAGGATGTTGTTCCAGAACTTTGAAGGCTTTTTTAGATGTCGTTTGGCAAACTCTAATCTGGCCTTCCTGTTTTTGAGGCTCACCAATGGTTTCCATCTTGTGGTGAACCCTCTGTATTCACTCTGGTGAAGTCTTCTCTTGATTATTGACTTTGACACACATACACCTACCTCCCGGAGAGTGTTCTTGATCTTGCCAACTGTTGTGAAGGGTGTTTTCTTCACCAGGGAAAGAATTCTTCGGTCATCCACCACAGTTGTTTTCCGTGGTCTTCCGGGTCTTTTGGTGTTGCTGAGCTCACCGGTGCATTCCTTCTTTTTAAGAATGTTCCAAACAGTTGTTTTGGCCACGCCTAATGTTTTTGCTATCTCTCTGATGGGTTTGTTTTGTTTTTTCAGCCTAATGATGGCTTGCTTCACTGATAGTGACAGCTCTTTGGATCCCATTTTCAGCTTGCTGTGATTGGGCACAGCAATCACATGATCGGGAGGGCCAATCAGAGAGCCCGTATCTTAATCTGAGATAGACTGTGTCCGAAGGACACAGCCATCACAGAATCGTGCTGCTCTGCGGCCTCTGGGCCACGCGGAGGCACGTGTTCTGAGGGATGTACAGGAACGTCCACTCAGAACAGGGATGCTCCCACTTGGCTGTTTATGTACATTCCCCAGGTGGGAGGTGGTTAAACATGTCCAGTAAAAAAATTTAAAAATCAAATTTCATCATAAATTGAGGCCAGAATGCATTCTGCTCCATGTCTTTGCTAAAAAAAAAAATCCCAACACTTGTAAACTAATTGGTTTACGTGAACGTTATAGCGTTTACAAATGGCAGTATATATATACTTGGATTTTTTTTTCAATACTAGTAATGGCAGCAATCAGTGACTTATAGCGGGACTGCAGTGGGCATTCTGACACGGGGGGGGGGGGACCGACTAACTGCCACTGACATCCCCAGTGACCAGTGCTAATAAAAATCACTGACACTGTACTAATAACACTGGGAAGGAAGGGGTTAATGTGGGGCAATCAAAGGGTTAACTGTGTGCGCTTTACTGTGTGATTGTATGGCTGTGCTATGCAGAGCAATACAAAGCAGTGTGCAGGAGCTGACAGAGGAGAGATCTATATTGTTTACATACAAGTCTCTCCCCTGTCTGTGATACTCTGCGATCGCTGGGTGCCGACGGAGAATCACCATCAGGGACCCAGTGATCGACAGCTGAGGCCACTAATGGCAGTGCAGGTAGGGCGCGCACGGTGCACGTGCTCCCCCTACCTGGGAATGCAAGATCACGTATATATATGTACGTGATTTTGCGCAGCCCTGTAACAGTATTTCTGCTATAGAGTGGAGTGCAAATGGTTAACGTTCACATGCCACATATATGCGTTGCTCGGTAGCCAATGTTTTTGGGCTAAGAGAGCGCTAACTGCACACTCCCACCACAGAGACCAAGATGTCAAAGATAGCTTTCAGTCTGGACTATCGGTTGCCAGCAGGACTGGCTCCTGATCATGTGACCACTGTGACAACCAATCACAATGCTCACTTTGAGTTAAAGTATGAGTAAGCTGTGCTTCTGTGAAAAGTAAACATAAATATCCAGTGTGTATACTGTGACGGGAGTCACTTTGGGTGGGGGGCCCATGGAACCAAGCTCACTTTGGAGAGGTGGGGAGACCCCTGTCTCAGCTCCCCATATTCCTCTTATGTGCAAGTCACCCTGTGCCTGTTAGGGGTACAGGGTGATCTGTCCTAATATTGTGTAGACATGTCTAGGAGATAGTTGGGGTGGCGGATTGTGGATTGTTTGGTGTTATGTGGTTGCATCCCATTGTTCTTGTTTGGGAGCAAACTATTATGAGATGTGTTTGTGTGTATTAGCTTAGTGGGGGGGGGGGCGTCTCCAGCAGCCCTCCCTCCTGATGGGACTGTCTACTGGAGTGAAGTTTGAATACCTGTGTGTCTCTTGTTACTAAATGTAGATTGCCCTGCCCTGTGACATTATGCAGGGAGGGGGGGGGGGATCTGTCCCTTGAGTGTATATATCTTGTATCTGTGTTCAAATAAACTAGTCTACTTTTGGGCTTACTTCAAATCTGTGGTGTCGGTGTTGTCGGTGTTCGGACGGGGAAGCGGTAGTCATCTACAAGGCCAGCGAAGTACCCGTACGTCAATGTGTTTTTCAGAGTTTGGAGCGTGCATGCGTGTGCCCCCCACTGACCCCGCCCTCATCCGCTACAGGACATGTTTGTCAACAGGTCTCGGCCAATGATTTCCAGCCAGGACTGCTGATCTTCTGCAACGAATGGAAAAGCATTTGTAAATACAGGCACAGGACGTAGCTGGATCCTCTCATTCCAGGGAAAGAAGAAAGACACACCAAACGTGAGTAAAAGCAGCACATTTGCGCCCACACACAATAGTTAAATACATATCAACCCCTTGATTGCCATTTTTGATCACCCCAGATATTAACCCCTTTCTGCTCAGTGCCATTAGTACAGTGTCAGTGCTATTTATTAGCACTGATCACTGTATTAGTGTCAATGGGGATGTCAGTGGCAGTTAGTCAGTTTCCCCTCCAGTGTCAGAATGTCCTCCACAGTCCTGCTATAAGTCACTGATCGTCGCCATTACTAGTATAAAAAAATAAAAAATAAAAATCCCAGTACCTAAACCGTCATTTGTAGACGCTATAACTTTCACGTAAACCAATTAATATACACTTATTGGGATTTTTTTTAGCAAAGACATGTCGCAGAATACATTTTGGCCTAAGTTTATGAAGAAATTTGATTTTTTAAAATTTATTGGATATGTTTTATAGCAAAAAGGCACAAATATTGTTTTTTTTTCAGAATTGTCAGTCTTTTTTTTGTTTATAGCCCAAAAGATAAAATATGCAGAGGTGATCAAATACCACCGAACGAAAGCTCTATTTGTTGAAAAACAAATTATGTAAATTTAAGTACAGTGTTGCATGACCGCGCAATTGTCAGTTAAAGTAATGCAGCGACATATGGAAAAAAAAAAATGGCCTAGTCAGGAAGGGGGGGTAATCTTCCGGACGGCAAGTAGATAGTTATTAACTGGCAATTGCGAATTAAAGTAGTGTAGTGCTTAATAGAAAATATGGTCAGGTCAAAAAAAGGGGGTAAAACCTTCTGGAGCTGAAGCAGTTAAACGATATATGCACTTTGTGCTTCTCTTAATA